>NC_142119.1:5973125-6148750 GCF_056152115.1 Neolamprologus brichardi | reverse complement strand
TTCATAAACGCCCCATCAATCTGATGCCATACCTGGACATTTTGCCAGCCTGACTCCTCGTATTCCAGTCAGCAGAATAAAGGACCAGTTTTGAGCCAGCAAGTCACCGGAGCAGCGTCTCTGTGTGTTATTTTTACTTATTCATCATCTTTGGTTTTATTTATTCACACTGCTCTTCTGTCAGCGGATCAAACTAGTTGAAACAGCAGAGTCGTGTCTAATTCAGCCGCCCTCATGGTTTAAAAGCCTGACCCTGTCTGCATCTTGTGTCCTTCGCCTTTTCTCCACCTTTCCCTGCATGTGGTTCACAGATGGTCGTGACGGGATGTTTCAGAGAATACGATTCTGCATACCGAAGCAGGTTACATAAGCACAAGCTGTGAAATTATTGTACATTTCGACATATTTTTCCAATCTCACACCCTTTTGTTATGAGTGAGATTGGACACATCGTCTGTCTCTCTCTGTCTCACACATTCTGGGGATCCAAATGGATCAAATGAATTTAAAAAACACTTGAGGTTTGACCATGCATACTTTAATTTATGCTGATGAACTAAACAACTGGCTTGTTTTATACACCAACACACCAACACCTACACAGCGCGGATCAAAGTGAAATATCTAGATGTGCAGTGCTTCGTTTGTGTTCCACATAAACCCCTTACCGATGTGTAGGGAGGATAAAAAGTTGCATAACGTTTGGCAAAGGAAGCAAAGTCGTATCTGCGGGATTGTGCTTGTGGCAGTGCTGCGGAGGGTGCGCGTGCTCGAGGCGTCACAAAGAATCAAAGGTTGTCGATAACGTACATGAGCTGATTTCTCTGCCTCGGAAACCCGTGTTTGAAATTTGTTGTTACAGAAACTAAATGACAATATTAACGAATTCAGTTTTTGCTGATAGGCATGTCGACTAAAGCTCCGGTCTCATCATCTGTTTGTCTTAGACAACAACAAATAAAACGTGACAACCTTTTCTGAACTCAGTTCTCTCTTTTATCCACCTCCCCACGTTTGACTTCAGAGAATACTTTAACCTTTAAAGAAAAATGCCGCCTGTACAAGCTTAGCATGTGATTACTGACAATTGTAAAGCGGTTTTTAAATAGCAGCAAGAGCGAGAGGCTTTGTTGCTGTTTGCAATAGCAAGCCTTGCATGAAGCTATCTTAATTATTTGTTTAAATGAGGCAAACCATCTCTGTAAACCTTCTCCTCTCAGTCCTGGGATATATGCTGAAATGGAAAATTGAATTCGAGGAAGCGGACTATTTTTGCGTTTCTTAATTTTCTGAGTAAACTCGATACCCTCACATTGGTTAAGCTCTGTGTTGAAAACAAAACTCTTATATGCATATTTTGGAGCTTATGTTTCTGGGTTGAACTTAAATGTGTCACTGTAAGAAAGGACCGGGATGAGAGGCCCTCAACTCTGTGTCTCCGTACTTAGACTACTCTTAATCCAGAGCTCTTAAGAATACAGTTTAGTAACTGAATATGATTTATTGAGAATTAAATTAGGCTACTTGCTAATTACACTCTGATGACCCAGCAGAACAGAATCCCAGCAGTGGTGGTGAAGATGAAGATGGAGGCTTGGGTGGAGCTCTGAGTGAGCAGGTGAGGTGGAGATGAGGAGGAGGTACAGACTAATGGAGGTGCACTGAGAGTTAAAGCACACAGGCTGATTAGCTCGCAGAAAGTGGGCATGAAAAGTGATGTAAAGAAAAGATTAGCAGCTGAACACCAAGGAAGCAGAAAGATGAGAGATTGCACATCTTCCATGTTGAACTCACACATAAGCTTTATTTAAAGCAGACCAGGGTTGGTCACCAAAATTTACCAAAAAAGGTTAGAGGGAAAGTAAAAGCAAGCTGGGTTAGGAGCCCGCTAACTAGTGTTAATGTTTAAGGAAAATACAAAAGTTTCAGTCACTGAAAGGAAAGAAACTCACAATACTTCTTGGACTGACTATTATTACAATGAACCAAAAGGTAATCCATAATGTTTGCTATATAATCACATTGAGAATGATCAACACCTGAGACACAGGTGAGTAGTTCAGTTCAGCTAAATTCAGTTTTATTTATATAGCAGCAGTTGCCTTAAGGCACTTTATACTGTAAAGATCCCACAAAAATACAGAATCGAACAGCCCCTGTGAGCAAGCACTTTGGTGACAGCGCGAAGGAAAAACTCCCTTTTGACAGGAAGAAACCTCCAGCAGAACCAGGCTCAGGGAGGGGCGGCCATCTGCTGCGACCGGTTAGGGTGAGAGAAGGAAAACAGGATAAAGGCAGGTTGTGGAAGAGAGACAGGGATTAATATTTACTAATGGTTAAATGCAGAGAGGTGGATAAATACACAGTGAGTGCAGGAGAAACAGTGCATCATGGGAGTCCCCCGGCAGCCTATAAGGGAGGATTCAGGGTCACCTGGTCCAGCCCTAACTATATGCTTTAGCATAAAGGAAAGTTTGAAGCCTAATCTTAAAAGTAGAGATAGTGTCTGTCTCCTGAATCCAAACTGGAAGCTGGTTCCACAGAAGAGGGGCCTGAAAACTGAAGGCTCTCCCTCCCATTCTACTTTTAAATACTCTAGGAACAACAAGTAGGCCTGCAGAGCGAGAGCGAAGTGCTCTAATAGGGTGATATGGTACTACAAGGTCATTAAGATAAGATGGGGCCTGATTATTTAAGACCTTGTATGTGAGGAGCAGGATTTTGAATTCAATTCTGGATTTAACAGGAAGCCAATGAAGGGAAGCCAAAACAGGAGAAATCTGCTCTCTCTTTCTAGTCCCTGTCAGTACTCTTGCTGCAGCATTTTGGATTAGCTGAAGGCTTTTCAGGGAGTTTTTAGGACATCCTGATAATAATGAATTACAGTTGTCCAGCCTGGAAGTAATAAATGCATGAACTAGTTTTTCAGCGTCACTCTGAGACAGTTTTTTACAGATATTGCACAAAAGTAATATATATTGAGAGAAAGTTGCCCATGTTAATATGTATAGTTGTGATTAAAGGGGACATGGAGATATTTTAACTTTGACATCACAGACTTTAACTTTGTAGTCAGCCTCAAGTGGTCATCTAGGGAACTGCAGTTTTGGTCAGTCCTACAAGAAAACAGAGAGGCTCCCTTGCCCCCCCAAGGAGTTTGTGTCTCCTCTTTGAACTGAACCAGAGATCTTTCAGTCGTAAGGCAAACATGCAAAGCAAACACTACCTTGGGGTCATGCCCACATTGGCTTCAGTCATCAGACAATCTGATTTTGTAGACTGCTCCTGACTGCACCATGTTTTTCTGTGCTTCTTAGCCCATTCTGTCTTTTCTTCCTTTTGAGTTGGAAAACATTTAATCTGCAATAGAAGCATAAATGCGTTCAAAGCACCTTGCAAAACTTACCTTGCACTTACCCTATTAGAGCAGTTTGAAATGTCACAACCTGTATGCCGAGTTTAGATAGTGCTGAAACTGAAATAGTATACCATTTACTTTCAAAGTGCAGCGTGTATAGCAGCCAAATGGCCTCCTGACACACAGGCTGAATCACTCTTTTCTCTGTTGCATAAGATTTTATGATCAAATGAAATGGTGCCTAACAGAAATTACACCGAGAGCTGCATTTAGCAGCCTGCTGAAGCGCGTACATGCAAACACACACGCTCCATACTGTCAGCCTTAATTTGACGCTAACCTCAGCGACGCGGGGTGAACTGGTAACCACCTCCATCTCTGTGTGTGCGCTGCGCCTGCCTCGACTCTGTTGTGCTTTCTTTCGCTCAGTGACTCATAAGCATCCCCTAAAACCCCAGTGCTCATTAGGCCAGCAGCAGGACCAATGTTCTTTTGTTTTTTTATCTCTGCTGCAAATGATTTGCAGGACTTCAAGGAAACAGTCGAGGAAGGAGGTACACACCCAGAAAAAGTGAACTTGCTACCTACAGCAGCACACAGTGCTTTGTAGTGCTGGTGCCGTGCCAAGCTGCCCTGAGCTGTTTGCATCTGCAAACCTTCCACAAATAAGACCTCGTGTTGGGGCTGCATCGTCAAAAGCGCTTCAACATTAAACTAACACGTTAAAAACAGAGAGCACATATTCAGTACTTGACACGCTGATTAGAAGTAGCAATCCATCCACAGAAAATCATCATCTAACTTAATTCTCATTAATTCCCCGCAGAGCTGTAAGCCTCTTTCTTGTTTTATGGTCTGCAACCTTACTCTTTTAGTTTAGTCTCAGAGGTCTCATTAACCAAATTTCTTCCGCAGCCGACAGCTGTTTTCAGCAAAATCCTCAGATAAAGTTGCTGCACGCTACCCGCCCATGAAATGGCAATAACAGTGAGCGACTAGTTAGTGAACAAAGTGGAATAGTAAGCTGCCGCATGTTTCCCTCAGGAGGCGGCGAAAAGACAGAGCTAAAAGGAGAATACAGTGGAAGGTGGCCTGAAACGGGACTGTGGGTGAATGCTTATGTTGGCTAAATGTGCAAACACAAATATTATGGTTTGGTTCATATATGAGTGGAAAATGTTACTTTATGAGATAATGCCACAGAGTTTGGCTTTTTCACAGCGCTGAGGGGTCAAAGGTGGAGCAGGTGGAGCATTAAAAGAGAGCTGTTTATTGTGGCTGATGGTAAAAGGCAAAACACAAAAAGGGAAACTGAGAAGTATAAATAAAACAAGAAGAACAGACTGACACTGGACAGCGTCTCACACACAGCTGAACCAAATCACAGAAGATGAAACAAGGGAAGCTAAACTAAATGCTACTTTCAAAGTAAAACAGGAAGTGCAATAATTAAACAAGAAGCACAAAGACACATGAATGAAGTAACTACAGGAGACCTGACTCCCGAGACTAAATACAGTAAGCGGTTGTTTTTATATTTTATTACATGCTAAAGTGATAGAAGTAGACAGGAACATTTAAAGATGTTAGCCTGTGCTTTCTATTTTTCGAAATGTAAGAAAAAAAAGATCAGTCATATTTTTCTGCTCTAACACAAGCCGCACCTGTAAAGATGTTCCCCAAACCAGCTTCTGACAGGAGGCTCTCCTGAGTGCTAGCATGCCATTGGATAATTGCATTAGCTTGCGGGGTTGAAGGTTATCTTGTAAAATGCCTGGCACAGAAACCAGCACATCTTATCTGTGTAAATTCCCCACAGTGTGGAAGGTGGTCCTAGATGTGGTTTCAGAACCGCACAGAACCAGCGCTGTGCCGTTTTCAAGTTTAACGGGCTCCTTTATTTCCACAAAGATGTGGGGAGGCCGGCCGCATCAGTACGGCTGCTTGCGCAAAGAGACAGAACAGCTTTGTACTTGATATGACAACCTCCTTCTACCCTCGAAATGTCCCAGAATCACTCCTGAGTAGAAACTCTTAACTATCAGTCTGGGCTGTCTAGTCATCCTGTCTCCTCGCCGAGGGCATCGCCATCCTCAGATGTCTCCAGGCCTTGCACAAATGATTATGGATGAAACATACTGGATTAAATCAACTATAGAAAATTAATTTGAATCACGCTGTAAGCGTGATTCAAATTAATGAATCACATTGAATTATAGTAGTCAATAATAATAAATCATTTTCATTAAAAACATTCTAATATAAAAGTTAGATTTTTCTTCTCCATCCATCCATTTTCTTCCACTTATCCAAAAGAGGGCTGGAGCCTCATCCAGCTGTCGTAGGGTGATTTAGAATCGCCAGTTAACCCCAGAATTAACCTGACTGTGTATGGATTTTGGTTAACTGGTGATTCTTTAACTGGGAGGAATTGTGGGAGGAAGCTGGAGTACTCAGGCAGGCACAGAGACCCCAGACTGGAGTCAGGGCCTTCTTGCTGTGAAGCGATGGTGCTAACCACCGCAAAGCCATGCCATCCATTTTTTCCTTCTCATTCTTTATAAAACCTGGTGACAGCTGCTGTTAGTTAAATGAATTAACTTGACGCAACCAATAAAATCTACACGCAGCAGCTATCATGTTAGCAAGGAAACTGGGCGCTAGCTTGGCTACCGATGATCGGGATCTGCTTTTGCCTGAAGTTCATGATTGAAGTTTGAGTGTTGACAGGATGTAGCGACACTTCCTGTTGGGTAAGTGTATAGCGAGTTTGTTCTGCGTCTCACTTTGCTGCCTTCTCTTTTTTTGTTTTGTTCTGCAGGCTCTACGAGGAGCTGACAAACTGCACGTACTTGGTAGCGCTGAAGATGGACTGCTTCTGGCCCAACCGGCTGGTGGATGAGTTCTTCATCCGGGTCCACAGGCACTACTTTCACGACTGCTCTCTGACCGGACGGCTTCCCATGGACCCTCCCAACCGCATCCTGGGTCCGTTTATTGTCGTGCCCATCCTGGTCACCCTTCTCATGACGGCGCTGGTGGTGTGGAGGAGCAAGCGCAGTGAGGGGATTGTGTAGGAAAGAGGCGGTTCCCAAGACTCAAGACAAGAGGTGCTTTTTGTCACGCCACTCTCACCTTCAGTGACCAAAGACTCTCTTCTCCTGAGTGTCAGTGTCTGGGTAAAACACAAAGGACCAGAATCGCTATATCATGGACCCAGAAGAGGAAATAAATGAGACTAAAAACCATATACTACTTCAGTGATGCTTCATTGTATCCACACCAGAGTGAAGGCTTTACAGCTCCTGCTCCTTCCACATGGATTGAAGTCATTTCTTTAGTTTACAGAGCACAAAGGTCACCTCCATCAGACCAGAACAGGAAACGGCTAAAAGGACATCGTAAACACCAAAATCTCTTTGCTGAGAGAAATTGCTTGCAAATCATTTTGGATCTAATGCTAATCAATTTACACACATGCACACACACACGCACACACACACTCACACACACACACACACACACACACACATGCGAACAGGAATTTTACTAATTTTACTATTCTTGGAAACCATGAGCATCACCTCACGCATCAACAGAGACCCAAACGACGAGGATACAGCAGGAGACAAAGTTTAGACTTCTGTTAGGGAACCCAGGGAAATGAACTGTGTGTGTGTATGCAGCATACCATAAATATATACACTATATACAATGTGAGATTGTCTTTGTAACATAACCGAGACAACAAATTATAGGTCAATACATTTATTTCTGTCAGATATTAAATTTTGTGATTTCTTGTAGTCGCTTTAACAGACGTGTGTATTATATTTATATATAATATACAGTTTATTAATCATGCATATGCTAAAGCAACACAATTAAGAGCAGAGACATCCTGACTCAAAGGTCAGGACTGTATCTCGGTCTTTCTTCGCTTGCAGGGGTTGAGGACTTTGATGATGTTGTGTTTTGCAGCTTCCATCATGGATTAAAAAAACGAAAACAAGAGCAAAGACTTGCAAACTCACAGTGGAAAACTCACAGTTCTAACTACACAGAGAACATAAAGCAGTGGGTTAAGTTAGCCAACAAACACCCCTGCCAAATGTTGCCATAGCCTAAAGCAGAGTTTGTGTATCGTGAACCTTAGGCTTCAATCGATTCATGATCTCCAAGTGTGGCAGAGTGTGCCGTGCAACCTGTTTCCTCATTGATATTTTCGAATGCTCTCTTCCCTTTATAGATTCATTGACCTGTCAGAAACACACCCACACTTTCCCGACACGATCTTTTCTTGTTGCTTGTGCCAAAAGTTCTTGGAAAAATAAAGGGTGGTGCTTCCTGTGGAATGTCTAATTTTCTGTTGGAGTGACTTCTGTTGACTGGTTTTAAATATCTATGTCCAAGAAGCAAAGTTCAATAAAACGTCTGCTTAATGTGTCTAATACGCTTGGGAGTTGCACTTGTGTTTCTTATGAGATGTAAATAGTGCAAAATGCTCCTGGATGTGTTAAATATTAATCATGAATCCAGCATTAATATATGCAGGCCTTAGTGCACCATGCTGAGTCATAATGAATGCACTTGGTTCAAGCATGTGTCATTTGCTGAAGTAGGAAACGTGAAAAAGGAAAAACTGTTAAATAATGTATAAACAGAGCAAGAAGCTCCTGTTTATATAGAAAAGACTGTTTTCACTCAGTAATTACTGATGAATGTAGCAATTAAATCTCATCAAGATCTTGTTTTCACACGAAACCACTGGGGAAAACATAAAATGAGCCTGTGAAGATGCCAGATATGAATTGTTTGTATTGGTGCTCTCACAGGTGCGTGCTTGAAGCCCAACCAATAAGACAGCCACAAGATAAACTTCTTGTTCTTTACTTGGCTTTTTGCTTGATGAGAGTAACTAGAGACAGCACCAAGTCTCAAATAATTAACAAAAAGACCAAATCAAGTCTCGAGTGTTTCGAGACGTCTACGGCAACTCCAGTCCAGCAACTTGATTAGATAACAGACACCTGGTCAAGAGAAATCCAAGTCAAGTCTTAATTTAATCTCATCAACAAAAGACAGAGTTGAACTACGCTTGACAAATGCAAGTCAGGTGTTGTTCGAGTGCACACTGCCTTTTAGTCAAAATTTTGAGTGTTGAAAGATATTTTCCTGTGTTAGTTGTTAGCACTGCAACTCTGTCTGATAAGTAAATACTCCAGGTGCCTGCAAACTACTGCTTTCTTCATGTAGTGAAGACTGAGGAGTTTTTACTTTCTGAGAGTCAAGTCTCTAAATAGCTAAGGCCACATCACGACTTAACTGTAAGCATAATCTTACAATAGCACATAAATCTCATTTGTCCACTTACAGAGAACAAAAAGAAAAAGCTTTCCCCTTCGTGCCCCCGTCATTGTTGTTATACAGGAAACTTTTGAAGACCTTGTCCAGAAAGTGATCCCAGTAACACCAGTAATACACACAATGTGTTTTTGGCTCCTTGCTGCAGCTGTATTGGCCACAGAGAGATAACTGTCACACTTTATAGACCTACACTCCAGACCTAGAGTTTGGAATGGTGGTAGTGGCATAGACATGGATATGGGCTTTGTTAATTCCACACCAGGGAAATTCAAAAAGCAGCAAAAGGGTCAGAGAGAAAAAGTGAATTACAGATGTGTACTTTTTTAAAAGATTTAAAAAAAATTAAAAAATATGAAAAAATGACTTTAATACTAAAAAACACCCCGAAACTATGCAAGAGTAATATATACTATTTACAAATGATTGATATAAAATTTTTGCATGTATATTGTTGCAGGTAACTTTTGCATGTGTGCACTGTGCAGTCTGACTGCTGTCGGGATGAAGGACCTGCGATACCACTCAGTCTACAGCTGAAGGAGCTCCAGAGTCTGCACTATGCAGGGGGTGAGGAGTGCAGTCCATAATGGACATCAGCTTGGCTAACATCCCCCTCTCACCCCCCCCCCACCTCTATGGTTTACACTAGTTTAAATTGGCAACTACATCAAAGAGCAAATTTTCACCTGACTGCTGGCAGCTGCAGCTGCTGCAGTGACTCCAGACATGCTGGAAAAGTATGGGAGGAGTTTGACTGCGCATGGACATAATCCGTGAGAGGGGTACACGTTGAGCACTCGTGACTATTGTTTTGTATGTAAAACTTTATATTCGGCCATGTATTTAAACATTTCTCATAAGCTTCCATGTCCATTACTTTAAAAATACAGCCTTTTCAGGGCTCTAGACTAACTTTTTGACATGGGCGCACCGGTACGCCTAACTTTAAAAATTTAGGCGTACCGGCACAAAAGTTAGGCGCACACTTTTCAACCGCATCGCTTATCACTGCAGTTTTACATGTGCACTTTCTTTGGGGGGAAAGTCCATACAGACAATATTCATTTCTAAATTATTAACTAACAAACTTGTGCTTAAAGTGCTTTGTCAATATTGTAGAAAATGTTAAACTTAATCATCATCTCGGCTCCTCTGACGACCTGTTTGCTGTTGCATGCTGCTGAAAGGCAGTGGGGAGAGGGGACATTTGGGCAGTGCATTTATTGCAGCATATAATGTGTTTCCTGGATACACTGTGCTTTTTCAGCGTTCAAAGATTGATGGCACCGTGTCAGAGCACTGGCTATAAATTTCAGAAGGATCAGGCCTTAACTTAACAAAAAAGTTATCAATAGTTCTTTTCATCTTTTCTTATTACCCACAGCTACATCCACTTCTGTCGTGCCTAGGCTGCTCACTAGGGCTGGGTATCATCACTGATTTCTATAATCCATTCAATTCTGGTTCTGATTTGTCCTGATTTGAATCAATTTAGCCTCATACAGTCAGAAATATTATAATTCTGATCATTTATCAGTACTGATACATGTGAGACTTCATCAGAATTGTGAACATCACAGCAGATGCCTTTGTGTGAAAGTAACTGAGAATAAAACACAGAAAAACATGAAGGAGATTTTCCTGGTCTGGCTTTTTATAGCAGGTAACCTTAAAAATATTCTGCAATATTCTGCAATTTTGCATAATTTTAAGAAGTTTAAATTTCTTCAGTATTGAACAGCAGAAATTAGGCTTTCTTGTCGGAGGTCATTTAAGTGAAAAAAGAAAAAGACAGCGCTGTAAACAACGGTAGACTGGTGGGTAATAAGCGAATGAATAATACAGAAAACAGATTTGAGACGGGAAACTGTTCTTGAAGTACAGAGAGAGAGAGAGAGAGCTGTGCATGAAGTGTGATTTTTATCGTGGTGGAAGCAAAACAGCAAAAGTCAGAGGGAATTCATGACGACATTGATCAAATGTGAAGCGCAGTTTGCTGCTTCTTTTGCTGCTGGCTCGGCGAATTTTGGTTGGAGAGAGACAAAACCTGCAGCTCAGAATCAGCGCAAAAAACACGTAATCACAGCGCGGACGCATCAGAATCGCTGAGCTCCGACAGCGTGTCGGTGTTCGGGCCGTCGGGTGAGAAAGCCGAGAAAGACAAAGCTGATTCTGATGCGTCGGGTCCGCTCTGTGTTTATGTCTTTGTGTGGAATCCGTTAATGAATTGATATCGCTTTATTGAAGCTACTCACCTCCCTCTTCCACCTGCACTTTCAACTGGACCACGGCCAATCAGAGAGGTCCCGCCCCTGACGATCTCTGATTGGTTTAGTCCATGATAGGGGCATAATGTGTGTCTGTTGTTGACCACACGGAGAGTTGCAGAGATTTTTTTTTTTTTGTTACCCGAACAGTATTATATATATATACAATTTTTTTTTTTAGTCGCACCACGAAAAAATATGGCCAAATTGGTCGCACTCTAGAGCCCTTTTAAAATTAGATTCTTTTTGACTCACCCTGTACATACGCAGCGACTACACATAGTAGTTCTAGTTCTAACCACCTGAGCCAGGTTTAATCAGCCAGAATGTTGTTGGGAATAAAGAAAAAAAGGACTTCTTTGTTATTTTAATTAACACCTGATTATCATTTCTGGCTAAGCGATCTAACACTGAGAAACATGGTGTTCAGGTAAAGTCTCTTTGATGTACCAGCATCCTTCCACTTGTATTAAACATGAAGTAGTTGAGAGTGCGTTTTTAACTGCAGTCTGTCTGTCAGAGTGGCTCATTATCATGCTGAGATGTAGTCATGCGGTCAGTGGTTAATTGAAATCAGGAAGAAGAAATGGATATGGTTAACTCCTCGAGTGCAGGAGCACCAAAAGCCTCGGCTTATAATCTTTATATGTAATGTATTTGTGATGAGGTAGCTTTATGGTGTGGTCCAAGAAATCATTGCTGCAGCAGCTGCTGTTTTCCTGTCTCACAGGGATCTGTGCTTGTTTACTGCATTAGTTAACACTGATCCAGGAAACCAATCCTAGCAAGCTAACTGGAAAACACATTTAAACAAATGTGCATTCTTATGAAAAAATGCAGGAATACAAACTTAAATGTGTTTAAGAGTTTCAAGGACTCACTATCAGACATAACCTTCTCCGCCCACTCTAGCTGACCTTATTAATGAGTTAAAGCTCCCTGGTGAATAATTTATGGAGGAGAATAGCAACCTGAGGAGATTCAAGTGCAAAATCCACGTGAGTGCAACAGCAGCAGATACACTTACATTAACAAATGTGTACTGTGCAGATGTGATTATTTAATGACCAAGGACACTGAGTGGGTTGAGGTCAGAAGGCTCATATTCAAAGTTGCAAAATTGGTTTGTCTTCCAGCAGATGTTGCAAAGCAAAGACGTGTTTGAACTCTTACTGGAAATATTGAAAGTTCACGAGGGCTTGCCACTCTTCAGTCTTCGGGCCACTTTTCTGTCAAGAAAGTTTAGTTGCTCTCCAGAGACGTGCAACGCTGGAGAGGCTTCCGTTTACTTTCCTTGTCCTGATATAAACATAACTGCTCTTGTGAATTGCAGCAGAGACATTTTGCACTCCAACAACAGAGTGGCTGCAAAAGAAAGAAGCACATGAGCCACGAGGTTAGAGATCTGTGGGCTGTATTTCAAAGACGGGGCACAATCGATCTACAGTAGATGAAAATTACAGCTCCACACAACGTTCTGTGTTTGCTGCTGAGCATGATGTGTGGTGCTTGTGTGAACGTAAACATCTGTCTGCAGTTAAATTGCTCTGCTTGGAGGGGAACATATATCCAGCAGCCACAACATTAAAACCACCCGCCTAATATTGTGCAGGTTCCCCCTCGTCCCCATCATTTGTCGGGCCATGGACGGGAAACCTCGGGGGGGGGGTTTGGCAGCACACAGCACACCTCAGCTCGTGTGGATCAGGCTTTTTCCGGCACATCCCACAAATTCTTGATTGGATTGGGATCTGGGGACTGTGGAAGCTGTATCAAAGTGTTCCTTGTGCTGTTTCTGTCCTGCTGGGGTTAATCTGCTGGCCGAGGAATGCTGCGGGGGCCTGGTCTCTAGCAATTTTTTTACGTTTCTAAGTTTGAGGTGAGGTACATCTATTGCTGAAATGAGCATTAAAGGTTAATGTCAGTGATATGTGAAAGTTTTCTCTTGTTATTTTCATTCGTCTTTGATACAGACCACGAAAGCTTTCATTTTTTAACTTAGATATGTAACTGCAGGACAGTGAAACGTCACGAATGAAGTGCGAGTGGCTGACCTGCTGTAGGTGGAAGAGAAAGATCAGATTTGTGTAACCCTTTCAAGAAGACAGATCTAAGACAGCCCCGTCTGATTTCTTGCAACTGCAACAGGTGCAGGTTTTGAATGAAGACATGAATGCTTGATGAAACTTTGTGCCTGATTCATTTATGTCACCTGCAATTATTCACGATTGCAGATGAGCATGGAAATGTGAAAGAGAGCTACTGTGAAGAATTTCAAGTAAACACAGAGCAAAGGTGCTTCCTATAATTGTGAATAGCTTTTCTATGCATGATGTTTCTCATAACTGTAGTGAAGAGCTTCATTTATTCCTTTTAATTCTGTAATTAAAAACTACTCTGTAGCTTTCATTTAGAGTACGAGACTAATTATAATAATGATCAAACTAACAGTTTTTCTGCCCTGCAAAATGAACTGTATGTGTAAAAAAGCCTGAATGGATGCTGGTATCACTATCTGACATCTAAAGTCCAACTTATTTCTTTGACTCTGTGAACCTTGTCATCAAACTGGGGAAAATATTAGACACCTCCTCTTGAGTGACTTCAGCAGCCCATTTAATTTCCTCACAGAAACATTATCTCTACTTCAGGATGCCTGACAAGCTATAGGGGTACAATAGGAGGATGCTGTTAGGCGCCAAGTGGGACTTCTGCGCCTGCTGAAACTAATTAACAAGAAAACTATGCTTGAAACTTCATTGTCATCATCACAGGAGGTAACAAACAGGAAAATATCCATTGGTGTATTTATAAAAACATCCTGCCAAGTCAGACAGACGTGGCCTTTATAAAGACGTGTGAATTTGGTGAAAACTCACCTTTTCGGGGTCCTGGAAAGCAATTGGTTCATTAATGCATGTCAAATGTGAGCGATCGTGGCTCAAGAGTTGGCAGTTTGTCTTGTAATCGGAAGGTTACCAGTTCGAGCCCCGGCTCGGACAGTCTCGGTCGTTGTGTCCTTGGGCAAGACACTTCACCTACCACCTACTGGTGATGACAAGAGGGGCCGATGGCGAGATATGGCAGCTTCGCTTCAGTCAGTCTGCCCCAGGGCAGCTGTGGCTACAACTGTAGCTGCCTCCAGTGTGTGAATGAATAGTGGAATTGTAAAGCGCTTTGAGGGTCTCGAAAAGCGCTATATAAATGCAATCCATTATTATTATTAAAAGAGATAAAAGTTTAAGTTTAGAGTGCTGCCTCAGCTAAATAAAAAAAGACATTTCTCACCACATTTGTTTTTTTTTTCCATGTTAGAGCTTTATCAGTTTTCACACCAAGCACAGAAGAGGACCCAAATCAGGAGAAGTCAGGAGGTGGAACACCTGGATCAATCCAGACTGTAATACAGCACAGCAGCTTTGGGATGTGGAGAAACAACATTCCCATCACGGATGAAAACTCTGCAGCAACTGCGTGATGCTGTCACGTCTGAGGATTACTTCAGTACTCAGTTAAGCGTAAGAAGCTCTAAGACGGTTGTGACAGTGCGTGAAGGCGGACTCCAAATACAGCCATGAAAGAGGATACATTAAAAAAGGAGAAAGTAATTTATTACATTACTTATTACATCACACTCACACACACAAAGCCCTGTCCTAATGAGGACACACATACAAGCTTTCTTTTAGTACTTACGTATGAACAAAAGTTGACAGACGTTAAAACAATTGCCACGGCGATTCTACTCTTCGTGTTATGTTTCTGTCCTGGACACAGTTGACTTTACTGTTACGCTCTGGTAAAAATAAAAGTAGACGCCGGTCTCTCCGCTGGAGACCGCTCCACCATTTTTCTTCTAGCTGATTGTGGTTGAACTCCCTAAGAAAAAAAAAACATGTTTGTTTGATGCTTTTTTCCTTTTATCCATCTGGTGTTTGAAGAACTAAGGACAACTGAAGCTATTTAAGCTTCAGTTGTCAGAGACACCAAACACGAGGAACCGGTGACACAAATAAGGCAGAGAAAGTAAAACTAATGACTAGACTTGAGTATGAATGCAACCAAGTACACTTGAATTCAACTAAGCCAGTGCAATCACATCCAGTGTCTCACAGCTACTGTGGAGGCACAAACAAAACCATCCCCAAACTAGTACCAGTCTACCAAGTTATATGTGGCCATGCAGGTGACCACAGGCAGTGCTAGTTATGAAATACTGTGTCAGTTAGGTTTAATACAACAGTCATTAAACTTCTCTGTAATCGAACCGGAACTATGGTTTGTTGTGAACGCCAGTCAAACAGAGCTTCGAACATTTAAATAATGACACCACAAAGAATCTCTCCATCTTACACAGTTTCATTAGAAACTTTCCTGCAGCCATTCCAGTAAATATGTGTGGGACAGAAAACGAGAAGAAAAAGAGACTCGTGGAGGGGAAATGATGGAAAGAAAAGTATTTAAGTGCCTCATGTCAGGAAGTGCTCCAACTCGCCTCCTCCTGATGTCCCCTCATGTTGATAATAGACCACCTAATGTCATTCACAGATGTCTGCTGGAGATGTTAATGCATGTCATTTTCATGGCTCGGAGCTCAGCTCGTCTGTTCCCAAGTGGCTCTGGTGTATTTCTGTCTTGTTCGCAACCTCCTAGTGGAACCTCATACAACGTTTCAGTCTGCCAGCAGGCAGCTTGGGAGATTTGAACCTTACAAAGCACTGCCTAAAAGAAAGAAATTAACTTCTTGGGGTACTGTAGTATAAAATCCGTACATGATGCAATTACTCCATCTGAAATGTGCTGTGAAAAATGTGAAAAAACAAAATAGTAAATGCGTGTTCTCCGTGTAGGGGTCTTGATGTGTACATCTGCAAGTCATGCGTTGCCAATTTGTCTTCTCATAAGATTAAGTAGTTTCATCAGACCAGTCTCACGCTCCGCTCTCTGAAGCCTTACACTGTTCTGTCTCTGGAGATGCAGGAGACAGCAAGGCGGATGTAGAGCACAGGAAAAATGGTGGGAGAGAGGAAGTGAAACAGGATGTATATAAGTATTGAGCCACCCTTTATTTGGTATGACTACCTTTATTCTTCAGCCCTCTTAGAGTTAAAGACTACAGAAAGCTGCCCAAGTATCTTCAGGAATAGTTCATGAAGTTAAAGTCAAAGTTTTCTTTGGAAGTTTCTGCATTTTGCTCCCAAAGTGCTTCAGTAATGCTGCTGCTCTGGGGAGGCCAGTCCATCACTGGTATTCTTCCACTGTGTGTTTTTCTATCCAGTTATGCTTTTAATGCATTAGAAGTGATTGGCATCATTGTCGTGCTGTAAAATGAAGCCGTTGCCAATCAGATGCTTTCCAGATGGTGTTGCATGGTAGATCAAAATCTGCTTTTTGTGTTTGTAATTCCATTAATTCTAATAAAATTCCCAAACCTCCACAGAGCTTCCCAGTGTGTTTTACAGATGACGATAGACACTCACTGTTGTACCTCTCCGACCGCCACCAGAAACAGGACGTTTGTATTCATCACTGCATCAAATCTGTTGCCACTGACTTTCAGTCCAGTTCTTGTGTTATTTTTGTACACCAAGCCTTTTCTCCCTGTTTCCTTTCCTTAATAATGGCTTCTTGTGAGTCACTCCTCCCCACACCATTTCTGATCAGAATCAGTAAACAGCAGCATTTATCAACTGCTGCAGATCATTTTTTAGGCCTGCTAGTTTTATTGTCCTCCAGGTTCCTCAAAACTTTTAATGACACTGTGCAAAGATTCATCATGTTTCATACTCTTTTCTTCCTGTCAAACTGTTATTTTTGGCATTTCTTTTGTAAATTCAAGACATGATTTCAAACTAGTTCTTTTCTAAGTTGTCTCTTATGTGTAGACACAACAGTGGTTCATCATTTAGGCTCCTTTTTTATGCTTCAGTGATCCAGACGTCAGTTAACATTCCTCTGTCAGGGACAATGACTGGACAGAAAAGGAGGATAAAAACAGCCAACGTCCAAAGGAAAACTTTGACAGACCTTCAGCAAGCTTGGAGAACTATATCACTTAAAAAAATGAATTTTAAATTAAGAAGAACACATTTATAACATTTTGGTCATTAGCACCAAATCTTTCTGTGGGTGAGGCTGTGCTAACACCAGGGATTGCTTGAGCATCACTGTCCCCCTCACCACTCGTCTGCGCTCATGTTGCCCTTAATGATCTACGCTCCAGCATCTCAGTTCCTCTCTCGTGTTTACCCTCTCTGTGTTTTAAACACTGGTTTGAAAAGCGCTCTTGCAGAGCAAACATTTCACGATTTCATGCATTTTGTGGCTTATTTGGGGCAACAATCACACTAGTCACACAAACTGGGCTTTGGGGGTGAAAAGGGGGTGCAGACTGGCCAGTGTGAGTACACCTTAAGACACATTAATTTTTAATCTGGCATCCTCTAAAGTTCTCCCCTAATTTCTATTTTAGGTTAACTCTCTATGATGAGGTTGAATTAACTGCAAAAACTGAAGCAGGGAAATAAAATGTAGTAGAGAACAGAATTAATAAGTCTAACGTCTCAGCATCCATTTATTTTCTCCAGTCTGCATGAACACCTGCATTTACAGAAACCCACTGAGACAACTTTGTGCCTTTTGAAACTAATTAGCAGCCAAACATTACGGGAAAATTCAGAAAATGCTTGAGGTCAGTGGTGTAGGATGCCACTTGCAAGAAAAGTCTTGGCAGAAATATTTCAGTCTTTGACAATTTGCATAACAGCGAAGAGTGGGAGGATTTTCAGTTTATCCACATTATGTTTACTGAGGCAAAACACTGTTTTACAGAGAGTCCAGAAAATACAGGAACAGTTTTTTATGCTTCCTCATATTAAAGCTGACAATATAATAACAGTTCACTGAACCCTGCACAGTCAAATTAATGGTATAATTATATGTATATGTAAAGAAAGAAATGTGTTCTCACTTGAGACACCGTCATAACGCCATTTTCTGTCCTCACATTTACGTTGCTTGATAGGAACTGCTGTGCTAACGCAATTATGAGCACATGCTTGATTCCTGTAATTCCAGCACACGTCAGTGACAGACAGCCTTTAAAGTTTAGATTATACTCCCTCGATATCCCAGCATTAGAAAGACATTGCATTGAAGCTGCAGATACAGGCGACTGTGGGATGATTCATTTTGTTTTTGTGACTGGAGCTTTTGTGTTTGGATTTATTTAAATGACAGCTGAAAGTCATTTTTCCTACAAGAGATAAGCTCAGTCGGTGCACAACACGCTGCAGCATGTGTGCGGTGTGGTTTGGCTTGATCCTAATGATGTTGTGGGTGATCATTATACTTTGTAGAGATGTAAAATCCTGCACAGTGCTCACTGAAGTTAATGATTCAGTGCCGGAAAAAAACACACATATGGGTATAAACACATGTGCAGCTTGTGGGTGCTGTTGCATGGATTTGTTTTTGTTGGCACATACTTTTTGATCTTCTCCCACTGCACAAAGCACTTTGATGTGCATTTGTGTGACAGCATTTCGTGAACCTGTACTAAGTGGATCAGTTTTGCAGTTTTTTATGACTTAAGCATCTGCATGATCAGGAAATCACTGTAAAGCTGCAGTTAAGCACTAATGTGAAAAGTACATGCTCATCTGACATTAATGTTGTCCCGATTCAGCAAAGCAGCAGAGATATAACGCTTTATTTAATTACAGTGATGTGTTCATTGTTTCTGTTTAAATTGGCATGGCTGTATGTATTACTCTTTGCAGTCTGCCAAGCTAATCTCACAGCACAATGAAATGCCTCCCACAGCTGGAGCAAGTGTGTGGGCAGCTTTTGAAACAGAATAAAAGGAAATAGAGAGGCACTTACTCTTAGACACACTGTGAAGCACACATAGACACGTGTGACTTCATATGCATCTGCTCATTCTCTCTCTCTCTCACACACACACACACCTGGACGTGCATAATTACATTCAAAATTGATGCAGTTCTTTCATGATGTTTCTCAGACACTGAAAACTGCTCTGTGTAACAAAGGTGTCTAAAATGTGTGCCATTCACACATTTTAGACACAAATGTGTGAATGTGCAGCAACAACAATTTGCCCTGTGACTGCAACTCTACAATCAAGAGACGCTCAAGTTCCTTCATGTATAATCTGATCTATAATCAGAAGCAGTCATATTGATTGCACGCTTATTTAGGTTCAAGTTTATTCTGTGAAATGTTGTTTCCTGCTGATTTTTTGCCAGTCAGATTACATGCAGAAGCAAGATTAATGCATTAGTGGGTTATACTGAGATTAAAATCAGAGTTGTCAGCAACACAAAGGGGCATCTCCTGGAAAACTCTGTATTCTCCGGCCAGTTGGCGAGTGGTTGCTGGAGGTTGCCGGCATTTTCCAGATGCAATCGACTGCACCAAAATCCTCTTTGTGATTGTTTTGGTTGCTAGTAGATTTCCGTAGCTGCCCACAGTTTGCATTAAAAACACTCGCCGTTTACTCTTTAAACTGTAGTGAAAGTTAAGAAAGTGTGACACAAACTTGAAATGGAGAACGTCACTATCAAAGTCAAAGTTACCGCTGCAAACAGCACGTTTCCAAAGTTGCAACTTTTACATTGAAGGTTCTTTGTTTCCAGTTCACGTTGTATCTTTCAGAGTCCCAGTACTGCTTGATGAGTAGTTTGCATTTGCGGATAAGTTGATATCTTCAATGCAAACTACTGGTGACCATGGCAACCTGCTAGTAAACAAAGCAAGCTGCCAGCAACCTCCAGAAACCCCTCTCCTGCTCTCCTGCCACTTGTGGAATAAAAACGCTTTTCCCTTGCAAACAGTGGTTACCGGGGTAACCGACCAGACTTTATGCTTCAGCTATTTTATTTTATGTGCTGGAATATGAAGAAAATAGGTTTAAATGTTAAACAAATTTCTTCCAGTCAGAGAATGTTGCAGATAATGTAATGTTTGTCTCATGCATAAAGTTAAAAGATTAAAACTAATAAAACAAGTTTTAAAAAGAGACTTTTCCATTTGATTACATTTTATATGATGAATTATGCAGAAAAAGTAGAATTGGGCTGAAAGATCTATCGCTTTATCACCTATTCAGGGTGTAAATCACGTTTTGAAAAGTAACTAAGTAACTAATTACTTTTGAAAATAAGTTATCAGTAAAGTAATGGGATTACTTTTTGGGGAAGTAATCAGTAATTAGCTACTGATTACTTTTTTCAAGTAACTTGACCAACACTGATAATAAGTCACATAGGGTGTGTGTGAAGGATCACGGCCGTGTCTGTACCACAGAGACTTTTTACTTGAGTTTTCCTCACAGTGCTCCAGCCCAGCGCTGCAATTCTGTTCAGAACCAGTGAGCGGTAAATAGCTGAAGAAATGAGATACAGCTTGGAAACAGCTAGAAGCAGCGAGCGTGGCCGATGAGCGGAAGTTTGCACGCAGCTGAGTGATGGAAAGACAGAGAAGCAGCTGACACCGAACGCCCACCAGGGCACCAACACAAACGCACAAATAGACAGATGGACAGAGAAAACAAACACGCACAACACTCACATTTACAGAGAATTAAGAAACAAAGAAAATTACACAACTCTCTGACATCGGCTCTTGATCTCCAGCGTCGGTGCTGACTGACATTTCCAATAACCTGCAATTTTCTCCTCGCACTCTATACGAGTGTGTCCGCACTGACCTGCCTTCCATATTCAGACAAAACTTTTACTCTGCTGCACGTAATGTGCTGCAGATGCTGCAGACAGCCAGAAAAATGAGAAGGTAAAAAAACCAAAAAGTAAAAAAATAATGGTACTGCCACTGAAAGGGGAGAAACATGATATTTTGTTCTGTAACAGCCACCATAAGATAACCTGATGTGCATGTCAGCAGGAAGTGAGAGCGCGCATACTGTAGGTAGATAATGATCCTGTTCAGACTGTTCTTCAGTGAGTGCCTAAAAATAAAAACCACTGTTGCTCTGATGTAACCCCTGAACCTCCCGTGCCCTTCAGCGAATGCACACACAGGAAACTCACACTGGATGCTGATGGGCGCAAATACAATTTACATCCTCTGATTATCTTGTCTGCTACACTGGTTTCACTGCACATCTTGGGATCGGATCGCTGCATCTGTTGTTTGGAAGAGGGGGAAAATAGGAGAGATGGGAAGTAATTGCGTGTGTGGGTGAGAGATGCCTGGAGATGAGGAGGAAAAGAGAGGATATCAAACTTAAGCTCTGACAGGATTTTCAGTTTAGATAAACATGAGCACTCGTTGCTTTACGCGTGAATTACTTAAGACACGCAAGGGTAAGGAACGCTTGGTTTAACTGCTGATCATCCGACAAAGTTTTTTTTTCTTTTTAATTCTTCAGTGCTGGTCTTAACTATAAATGGAGCTTTTGTTAGTTTCTGCTCAGGTAGTGAGGTTCAATTACATAACATGCAACAGCATCGCTCAGCTAAAAAGCCACAGAGTAAAAGACAAATGAATTCAAAAGTACCTAAAATGATTTAACGCTCCAATGTACCACAGGGACATTGATGATAATTATAAATTATCTGGATGTGGGGTGAACGCATGCAGTTTAATCCTTTAAGTTATCTCTAATCTTTAAAAGTAGAGTAACTGCACAAATTATTTCTGATTTGGAATTTCATTTGTGAGTGTATTTTGAATAGGAATCAGACCGACCAATCACTGGAGCCCATTAATCTCTTCCCTAATGCAGCAGACAGGTGTGGAGTCCACATGGTTTCAAGTTCCCCATTATTTTTTATTGCATTAGTATTTATTTATTTACAGTCTGCTTTTTAAGGATATGGAAACATCTGCTTAAAGATAATTGAGTGTGGGTGGAGAGGACTCAATTGGTTAGATTATATTCAGGCTGAACAGTCACTGTAGGTGAGTGGGGCCAAGAATACCCAGGGAACTGGAGAAATATGATTCATAGCACTCAGCCTTCTCATTATTTGGTTGAGGCTGTCAGCTGTCACTGCACACACAGGAAATCCACGAGGCTACATAGCCACAGGGCACGGGAACAGTGCGACTGCGCATCCTCCAAAACCCGGCGTAATGACAGGCTGTGGGGATGACTGACAGACGTCAGCACTGTCTGCGTCCCTTTTCCATTCAAGTCAAAGCTTTGAAAGGCTGACGGTTGTGTGCTGAAGGTACACTTCGTGTGCACGTATGCACAAATGTGTGAGAAGCAAATGCACAGAAGGAGAAAAGCAGCAAACACAAATACATTTAATATTTTTTGTAAACACTCAAAAAAAAATTTGTTACTCCTTTTAATCATTTACTCCACATTTTTATTTAAAGTCATTTAAAGTACCTTTCAATGCTTTAAAAAAATGCATATTGTTAAAGTGAAGAATCACTTGTGATACCTGTGTCTCATAATTGCTACTCTCAGCCTGGTTTTAGCTCACCTTAGAGCTTCCTTTATTTCCAGACATGCTCAGTTCGGGTTAGTCTGATAACAGAACTACAACCACAGAATGGGCGCTACACAGAAGCAGTTATGTATATATATATAATTACTTTGTTAATGGTCAGCCTCAAGCAGCCACTTAACCAATGTCGCAGTCAATAGTTGGAGACAGCAGCGCGGCAGCAGACAGTTAAAATAATCATTCTTTGTGAAGTGACACAGACACAGCACACGTCACCGAACGCTCGATCAACACAAGAAAGAAGACACGTTAGTTTCATTTATATACTCTTTAATATATCTTAAAAAATGGATATACAATCTGAGAAAGAAAATGTTGAGGATCTGAGGAAGAACAGATTGTTAATCTCGTTCCTCTGGCCCTGGAGTTTAACTGAAGCGAAGACATTTCCAGAGAAACATCCGAAGAAGAGGAGAAAACAAAACAAAATTACCTCCAACACCACAAACTGCCAAACTAAAGGACACCGGTAACAAGATCTCCAATAGCAAGCAAAAGTATTATTAAGGCCAAGAAAAAGCACTGAGTGTTGGGCTGAGGCGAAAACTACAGACACAGTTTGTTGCCAATTAATGAAGCGTGGGGTAGCCAGATCTGGGACTGCTGTCACTCTGTTTTTAAGCTCCTGGGTCTTTTATTTTGGCAGAGTCGGGTGTTTTGTGTTGTTGTGTTTGCTAAGAAAATAAAAATGATCTGAGCTGATGAATCCAGATTTTAAAAAAGAAAGAGGAAACCAGAGCATGCTAACAAGTCACATCGTCTCCACAAGTCACACTGTAACTGCCCACACACACACAGACACACTCCAGAAGCACAAACGGTCATTTTTGTTAATCTTACACGCACACTTCCTACACAAAAATTCAATCTTCTGCCTCTACATTTCCACATCCTCGGTAGACTGCAACACTCGCACAGAGACGTTTTCCTCATGCAGACGTGAAAACAAAGCTGAACAGGTGAAAACAGGCGATGCTTACAGACTCAAACCGGAGGCACAGCAATAGCCAGGGCCGGGCAAAAGCCACTCACAGACATATGCGCTCTGACACACGCTCACACACATAAAAACACAATCACTAGCCAAAACCCACAGCAGCAGAGGTTCATGGAGACATTATCTAGTTAGTCCAGAATTCCTAGCCGCCATCCCACAAAGCATAAACTGCTCTAGTCAACCGAGAGGCGCCAATATAGTTTAACTAGTTAACTAGCACTCGAGGTAGCAATGTAATCCAGTGTCAAACATGTCAACTGCCTCAAGAGTGTTTCCCACCAAATCTGTGCAGTTTTTTTAACCTCCCCCTTTTCCCCAGTGTTTGACTGTGACCAAGCCTGCAGAGCTCCACACATTTATTAGACCCCCCCCAGGGTAAGGTTTACGTCACTGCTGCCCTAAATTAAAAGTATTAGTAATGACCAAAATCATTGTTTATGTTTCTGTAATGCTTAATCCTGCAGTACGCACAAGCTCTTAATCAAAATTTGATTTTTAAATGGTAAAATATAGTTATTGTTATGATCCCTGACATTTTAAATTTCCTGTTTCACAAAAACGCTGAAAAAGTAAATCACAATTATTGGCAATTATTATTATTATTTTTATTAAGATGCCAAATGACATGCTAACTTGCATTACTGAATAGAAAAATTTGTTTTAGTTGTTGAATGTGATGTCTCAGAGAAGTGCTGCGGATCAAATTCACCTATAAAAATGTAAAATCGGTTTGTTTTTGCATAAACAAAGAAAAAAAAACATATTTTTGACAGAATTCTCAAATATTTGTGATTCCTGTTTTTATGACAGGCGTTCCAATAGCTTTGTTAAGTACTGCACTCATAGATTTCATAGATGTCCAGAATGACGCCTTCCTGCAGTCTCTAACAGATCTAAAGCCACTCACATTAGCTAGCTAGTAATCCTGCTAGCATGTCATCTTGCCATCTGTTTTCATGCAATCTGGAAACCTGCCTTTTAATGTAGCTGCTTGAACCAACGTTCAGGTCTTCTGGGCTTCTGATGTACCCAGTGGAGATATATTTGGGCCAAGCTTTCATATTCTTTTGGCCAGTTATGGCTTGCACCTGCATGCAACTACAGCCTGCTCACCGATCAGTTGAACTCTGACTACAAACAATAACAGCAGACTCTGCATGTCTGTATGCAGATATCATTTACAGAGTGGTCTTTATGAACCTCTGCT
The DNA here is from genome assembly GCF_056152115.1 of Neolamprologus brichardi. Taxonomy (NCBI): domain Eukaryota; kingdom Metazoa; phylum Chordata; class Actinopteri; order Cichliformes; family Cichlidae; genus Neolamprologus; species Neolamprologus brichardi. The sequence goes on along the minus strand of NC_142119.1, from coordinate 6,124,047 downwards.
ATTGTTTTCTCCACACACATTCAGATAGTGAAATCATACAGTCTGCTTACAAAGGGGGAGAGACTGAAATAGCGCCATTTTTAGAAAGATACAGTCAGCTCGGAAATCTCCCTAAGGGAGCAGAACGAGGGGGTTTGTGCAGATCAGTCAAAAACCTCAATTATCGGTTTGGCTCAGCACTGAACAGTGACTATAAAGTAAAAAAATGACTGAGTTTAAAAGTTGTAAGGCTTTCTTCGCACCTACTGATCTTCATTGGAGACATTTTCACACGAACTCTGGAGAATGTCAGGACTGTCTGGTGGGATACGATACACTCTGCAGCTACCGGAGCAGGCAGGAGGGAGTGCTTGCTGTGAATTCACCTGACAGTCACCTGTTCTTTTCGCAGCTCACTTTAAAGATCATTGAAAGGTGGCTGCACGTCTCTCAATAATCTTTGGAAAGGTTCGGAGCTGCAGTGCACGTGGTTGATGACGAAGAACGATCTTGAGTCATTTTAAGTGTTGCCTACGTACATCCAGGAGGTCATTTGGAGTCGTGTTTAAGGTTTCCTCCAACGTTTCTTTCTTTGACAGATTCTTTACCGTGTTTAGCACTTTGTTGCTTAGTGCTGTTAACAGACTCAGGCTTACGTCATCACTTCTTTAAAACCAGTCGTTTCGCTTGCATGAAGAGCCAGCATGCCAGAAGTTTTGACTGTACCGTTTTAACCTCTCCATCTGCAACACAGAACTTCACATGTGCGCTCACATGTGCGATCACCTGTGCTGTGTGTGTGTGTGTGTAACAGAGACAGATGCAGTAAAAAAGACAAAGAAGTGAAGAGGGCAGTGGTGCAGAGACAAGAGATGAAGCTGAAAAATGAACAGTGCATTTGGCTGTTTTTGTGGCAGTATTTTATGTCACTGGAACTGAAAACACACAGCTGTGTCTGCGTGCATGTGTGGGTGTGTGTGTGTGTGTGTACACATGCAGAGAGAATGAAAATAAAATGGGTCAGTGTGGTCATTCACATGCTGTCTAATGGGGCTAGGGGCTGCAGGCTTTCCAACTTCCAACCAATGTGTGTTTTTCCATGTCCTCACCTTTCACTGCAGGCTGTGTGTGTGTGTGTGCGTGAACTCACATGCATTTTCACTTTAGTGACACAAACATGGCAGGCACTGGAACAGAGAACTGACAGTAACAGATAATCTTTCTCTTGAGTCATCAAATTTAAAAATAGCCAAGCGCGACTTGTTGTCTTCTTCAGTTAAACATCGCATCCAATTCCATCACCACGTGGCTCGTGTCCGACGGGCTCGTCAGCGGGGTGGCGTCATTCGTGTGTCTTGCCACAACAGACAGACACTGTGGTCACTGTAACCTTCGACCGATTAACTAAAGCGTTATTTTCTTGTGTATGTAAGTCCTCTCTTCAACGTGTGACTTTTTTTTTTTTTTATTTCATTCCTGCGATGTGAAGTTTATTGCAACTGGGTGAACAGAAGAGGCGGGGCGTCGCCAGAGCTGTGGTGTCGAGAGGAAGGGGAGTGGTACGAGTCAAAGAGTCAGCTGCTGATTCACACATGTGGGGGGGGGGGGGGGGGGGGGGGGAGTTGGCCAAGAGAAGCAGAGGCAAGGTAGAGCAGTTTGGTTAGTTGGTGCAGGCTGCAGCGGGTCACCAATGCTTTTATCATCTGGCGTAATTCTTGATGTAATCTTGAACCTTATTCCGAAAGTCCTCCTGAGGACAGAAAAGGTAAAGAGAAGAAAAGAGTTAGATGGGAAAACTAGAAGTAAAAATGTTGCTGTGTTGCTTTTTCCCCCATTTAAAACCAAAAATGGCAAAAAAGCACAAACACAGATCTAACTGAAGATATTTTAATGTACTTTTTAGGTCGCTATGCTAGTTTTGGACATATTAGACGCTGTAAGGCACTTTTTCATTCCACATGTTAACTTCTTGCCAAATAATTGGAAGCAAAACAAACAAAACAAAAAGATGCACGAGGACTCGGCTAATTTGAGGTGACACTGCACAAGTGTCATTTGAATTTTACGACACTGAAAATATGCAAATGACCTTCGGCAGATTTGTCAATTAATTTCTTGATGTACAGTGATGGCACCCTGCTAAAAATGCAACATGTGTAGGGGTACAGTATGATGCATAAACACTGTTAAACAAGCAACAACAAAAAGATAAATAACAGCCACTGTTACAAAACTAGAATATTAATTTCACCAAATATTACATTTCTTTTAACTGTACTATGCACAGTATCAGTCCTATGCAGATGTTACACTGCAAGTAAATGTACGTAAAATCTACAAGCACAAAAACCCAAAACAAAAAGAAAAACGTTTATGTTCTTACGTCTGATAGTTTAAAAATGAAATTCTTCAAGTTTTTCTCACTCGGGGCACATCTAGTGCCCGAGACGTGGAGTGCTTGACATCTTGATAATAATGACGTCTGTATCGAGTCAACCTTCCTTGGCCATATCCCTTCTGGTCCTTAGTGTCTTCCTCTTTCCTTACCATGTGTTCTCCCCCCCTTCTACTCGATCATGCCCCTTCAGGTTATGCTTGACATCGTTCCACCCCCACCCACCATGCACGAATCCTGTAAACTCTCCTCTGTCGTTACTTCGACTCATATCTCCTGGTGGCATCTGGTCCAACCAAGCTGTGTGTGACCTCTACTCTCCTTCCTCTTTTTTTCCCTCCTCTGCTACCCGCTAGTTTTAGTCACAGTTTAAGTTTTCCATCCTTTACAACCGTTTGGCTTTTCTTGCCAACATCCTTTTCATCTTAACTTCTTTGTAATCCCATTATTCCTTTAAACACTGTTTCAATTCAGTTTTATTCAGATAGCTTATACTTGCTTTACATTGTAGAGTAAAAACCTTATAATATTACAGAAAAATGTTTCAGCAAGCACTTTGTGACAGTCCAGAGACATTACACACACACAGACACACACACACACACACACACACAGACACACACACACACACACACACACACACACACACACACACACAGACACACACACACACACACACACACACACACACACACACAATGAGGCTATTAATTTGAGCTGCAGCAGCTTTACTCTGTTGTGAAAAGGTTTCCTTTATTTGGTCTACACAAGAAAATGCAAGGCCAGGCAAAACTCTTCTGTTAGCTACACACATTATAAATCATAGAAAGTGCTGTAACTGAGAGTGCTGCTCACACATAACAACAGCACAGGGGACATTTTTTACTAGTATTAATGATGATGCAGGTATGACTCTGTGCACAGATTGCTAGCATTTCCCAAGTATGGACGTTGGGTAGAAGTTAGGCCCCCCAAAAAGAGCTGAATCTGACTTAGGCCCTAAATAGCAGGTTAATCCTACTCTGTTTATTTAAATTTCTAATGAGAAACTATGTGCTACAGGCTCACATGGTCTTCTGCTGAATGTATTTTGAGTAAATGATCTTTTCCCCAAAGAACAGCACGAAAATTATTCCAAACAGATGGATTTAATCCATCTGTGCTTTCAACTGGCCATTTTGTTTTGCTATAAATATTTAGCTAGCTTATTTGTGACTAAATTAATATTTGTGCACCCTTGGATCCTAAGCATCCTCGTCTGTCGACCCACTTCTTAAGTAATATACCTCTGCTTATTTTTATATTTTTTAAACCCATCCACCACCACAGGGTCCTGCCCTTGTCACAGAGTCCCCCTCTTGTCCAACCTTTCACATAAATGTGCCTTGCATTGACAACAACGCCCTTATTTATGCGTCAGGTCGAGCAGCCTGTTGGTTACGCACACATTTCTCTGAGGTCGCTGGAGTACGAACAAGAAATGGAGAGCATGAGAAAATAAAGAGTAAATGGGAAAGACAAAGAGACAGTCTGTGCACAAACAGGGGAGACGCGAATAAATGCTGAAAAGTTGCCAGCAACCATAAAAGAATTGATGACAGCAGTCTGAGAATTGGTCCATGGAGGGATGATGGATCAGCTATTCTCTGTTGAGAGATTACTCCCTTAAGACTTTAATTAATGCTAAAAGAGGAATGAGCGCAGTGTGCTGGAGTCTGGGTACCCAAACTGCTTGTTTCTAAGTGAAACTACTATTTTGGTATAGAGAGATCAGACCGTACTGACTAACATACTCAGCCAGTCACACTGCTTGGCTTGTGACCTCAGCTTTAAAAAAAGCAAAGAGAGCTACTGAGAATGGACAAGACTACAGTAAAAATGGTGAAACTGAAGAGATACACCTAGTGATGCACAAATCAATGAGTCAGGGATCAGAATCATCCTTGATTGGTGAAGCCTCACGTCTGTTCCGTATTTTGCATGAAACGTTGATGTTTTCTTGATTTTTTTATTTTTTTTTTTTAGTTCCAGTTATTAGAAAGAAAACTGGCAAAACACACTGAGCCAAGAGGAAATTAAAATGGGCCAAATATATTTCAAAGCTGCTTTTACAAAAGGTGTAACTTGAAGAATTACTGCACAATAATTATAAACAACTTTTTCTCTTCCATTAATTAAATTTGAACAGCTTGATCCAGGCTTCATCAAGTATACTTAATCAACTACTTGCTAAATGCAATCATTTAACCAGTCAGTCCCATTCGGCACATTAAAACCAAACAGCAGAAGAAAAGTGATTCATATGACGTTGAAGGTGACATGGTTGTTGATGCCAAATGGGCTCATCTGAGTATTCCAGAAACTCCTGATCTGCTCGGACTTTCCCACACAGCCATCACTGGTGTTTACAGAGAATGGTCTGAAAAAGGGAAAATATCCAGTTTGCGGCCATTCACTGGTAGAGATCAGAGGAGAAGCGCTGGAAGGTTTCAGGCTAATATGAAGGCAAGAGTAACTCAAAGTAGTACTCATTATAACTAAGGTGTACAACCTGGTGAGTGGAGGTCACAATGAACTCACGATGAGCTTTGTCCTGAAATATTGGTACACTGAGGCCATAAATGGGTGGACATGGTCAGTAACAGCACTCGGACGGGCTGTTGTGTCTAAATGTGGTGTTTAAGAGCACCTCAGACTGCACAGGATGCCAAACCTCGAAGCAGATGGGCCACAACAGCAGAAGACCTCACTGAACAGCACTCTGGTCAGCTAAGAGCAGGAGCTTGGATGATGGGGCCAGAATCTGGTGTAAATAATATGAAAGCATTGATCTATTCTGTTTTACCGTATTTTTCGGACCATAAGGCGCACCGGATTATAAGGCGCATTAAGCAAAACAAAACGGTCAGATCAAAGTCAAACTTTACTCAACTCATTCTTCTTGCTTCCTCCACTTCCGTACCATTGATTTATTACTATTGAATTCTCTCGCAGCTGCTCTATTTTGCGACTTTGGGACCTGAAGTGACGGAGTTTAGGACCCAGATTACTCCGCGAGGCTCTTGACTACAGTAACCGTAATTCTCCGACAATCCATAACGCGGTGCGGCTTCGTAGCTTACCAAAGTCGTACTAAAACATTTTTTGACAGATTTTCGAGCGCCGTGTACCACATAAAATCGGTTCGAGGTCTGTATCACAACCAGAATACATAAGGCGCACTGTCGATTTTTGAGAAAATTAAAGGATTTTCAGTGCGCCTTATAGTGCAGAAAATATGGTACTTAAACTACTTAAACTGTTAGGGCTGGTAGTAGAGGTGAAATCCTGTGGGGGATATTTTATTTACACGCGTTGGGCCCCTTAGTAACAGCTGGGCAGCGCCTAAACACCACAGCCTGTCCGAGTGTTGTTACTGACCATGTCCACCCCTTTATGACATCAGTGTACCCATCTTTCAGGACAAAGCTCATCATGAGTTCATTGTGACCCTCTCAGTCAACATATCTAATAGTGCACCTTTGGGATGTGGTGGAATAGAAGGTTTGCATCACTGATGAGAAGCTGACAGCAACTGTGTGACACCACTGTGTCAATATCATCTCAAAATCTCAGAGGGATGTTTCCAGCATCTTGCTGAATCTGTACCACAAAGAGTTCAGACAGTTCTGAAGGATAAAGGATGGGGCAAACTAGGGCTGTTCGATATGACCAAAATCTCATATCCCAATATAAGACATCTATCGTCTGATAACGATATAAATCACAAAAATGTAACATTTTCTGTAAATTCTGTGAATCTCGGGCAGCTCGACTTGCGTGAAGTGTTTCCAGCTGCACGTCATGTACCTGGAGTTGAGTGTTTTAACCGATGCATGAAACGATACATTTTTAGACGTAAGTTGTAACAGCCGCCGTTTTCTTTGTGAGTATTTATTACACGGCGTGCTGCGGGGAAAAGCCTGTTCTAACGTTTGAGTCTAAGGTTTATTTTTTAGCACCTGGCGTCTCTTTTTTACTTCTCATCCTAAATACTCTGCTCTTTCACGTGATTCAGTTTATTTTGAAAAGTCTCAACAGGATCTTGAGCTTTATTGTGAAAGGTTTATGTGGAACATAAACCAGCGGACACGCGATGCTGTTACCGTCGTTGTTGCTAACCACAACGCATAAAAACAGGCGCTTGTCCGTCCGTAGTGTGGTTATATTAAATATAAGAGAAAGAGAACTTAATGTAGCCACTACAGTGACTAAACGATGAAAAAAATATTGCCGTAAACTGTTTATTTTGCGACACCACGAAACAAATGATAGCGTAAAATGAAACGATAGACGTTTTTATATCGCCATCTGATATATATCGTTATATCGAAATGCCCTAGGGCAAACTCTGTACTGTAAGATATACTTAATGAAGTGGCCAGTGATGTGCGTATAGACATTAGTATGTCAATCTATCCAAGAACTGCAGAGAGAATTCACTAAAGGCTGAAAATTTTAAGCTCACAGTTCATCTTCTGACTTCTGTTATAATAAAACCCTGCCTGTGACACTTAGTGGCTCTTTTTCCTCATTTGGCAGATGACGCGACATCACAGAGGGAATTAAAAAAAAAACGGCGAATATGTGGTGACAAAATGACACATTAACTGTGGAAGTAAACACCAATAGAGTGCACACAGATTTTAAACTAGAAACTCTTTGTCAACTGGGTCCAATTAAGATGTCAACACAGATCAGGAAGTTTCTCAGTGGCAGAATAAGAAAACAAAAAAACCTTAATTAAGCTATCACACAAATATGAGAAACAGGATAAGAGCAACAACTCTATTAAAGATGACTCACAAAAAAATAGTATGAGTACATTTACATACTTTGATCATATACGTTTCTCTTCCTTTGTTCTCGATTTTTCTCTTACAAAAGAAAATTGGCTGAACTGCAAATTACTCTGAGATTCATTAGATTTAATATTGCAAGTGAACTCTGCAGTCGATTAAAAACTTTGTTGGACTGGAGCTTAGTTTTCTTGGCTTCACCTAGAGAAAGCAATTAACTCTGTTCCTCCAGTGATCTGCACAGGTACTCAAAATATGCACCACCATCAGTGGGAGGGGAATGTAAATTAAACCCTGTGGGTTCAAATGGTTGGTTTAAAATCTGCTAAAATATAAAAACTGAGCAACTGAGAGCCTCGGGATATATCAGGTAAGCAGACTATGAAGGGAAAATATGTCGGAGTAAGGAGCGATGTGAACAGGAAAGTAAAGAAAGGACAGCAAACAGAGATGACATCCATCGAATGAGCCAACTGTTCCCAGTCGTCTTTTTAAACATACAAAAAAGACGAAAGAAAAGCAGAAGGAAGAACCAGGCACGTGTTAAAATCATGCTCTAAGCTTCTGTAGTCAATCCACTTGTGTCCACTAATCAAGGATTTCAGTACCCTGGATCATTCTTTGCTGCATGTAAATGTGATTTGATATCTCGCTGGTAAAACCTGGAAGTGTGAAATAAACTCCCAGGTACCCCCCCCCCCCCTCTCCTCTGCACCTACTCAGCTCAGCTGAAACTTAATTAGCACTGCAGCGGGTGAATAGCTCTGCATTAATTGAGTGCATGGAGTGGTATACTGAGGCCACAGCCTTTTGTTTGAAAAACCTATACTGGAGGTGTCACTATGCAAAAGCAACTCTGCTACAGTCTGAAAGGAGGAGGTGGAGGCTCTGGCCGCTCACGATGGATGACATCGTGGCTCATGCAGCACTGAACTCGTCACCACTCTGGATTCCCTCGGCTTCTTCACCTTAAGAAAGGCCATGCTGCTCATTATACAACTGCTGCTTTGACTTTGAAATTTAGAGCTAACTTGTGCCTCACTTTATCTTCCAGTGACTGTTTTCTGATTATTTGCACAAATCTTTGCTTCCACTTCAGCTACAGTTCATTAGTGTCTACAGGCAGGGCCTACGCTTTGTCTGGCCACTCCGGACGCACCATCTTTTCAGATAACAACAAATGGAGTTAAAGACCTTTATAGACCACTTTACATCACATGCTTGTTAATTCAGCACTTGGTCTGACTAAACACAGACAGCAGTGGAGAGCAGACATGTCCGATGCTGTTGTCGTTCACTGCCTGGCTGCCACTGCAGAGCTCTGACACTAAACTGACAGAACAGGTACACAACATAATAAGGTGACTGGAGCTGCTGAAGGCTCTGACAGTGTGCTTGTTAACCCGTGTAAGAGCCTGCAGTGTAAATCCAAAGGACAGTCTCCCCTGTAAGACTTTGGGAGTGGACATTAAACCCCCCAGTAAACCTCGTCTGTTGTGTACGTCGATGGCACAAAACAAGTGGACTGTTCACTGTTATAGAGATTGTTGGGGTATTATTTTGGGATCCTCTTCTACACCACACACTCCCACATGCACTCATATCCCCAACTTCCTGTACTGTGGACTGAAAGACAGTGAGAAATCGTGTCTATGCATGGAACTCACTCCAAGCTAAATCCATCAGTCATTCACTTCTTTATATGTTGAGACAGTTATTTTATCTTTTTCTGTGCCACGGTTTGACAAATTTATACCTTATTACACGTCCGATACAGGGGCAATAACATCTGCTGAAGCCTGCTGGGATGGTACCGATAATTCAGGACATTTAGTGGGTTACAAAGTGGAAAAATGTTAGTATTTTATAAACAAGAAGCGAACACTGCTTCTTTTAAGAGAGACTCAAGAATAAACAACCTTGATACGTGGTCTCCTTTTGTGCTTTAGCGAGACCCTGTGGGTCATTCATGGACAGAAAGCTGATGAGGAGAAGAGAAGCCCAATCGAGATGCAGCAAAAGGTGAGAGAGTGTGTGTCTGTACTTGACACGTCTGACTATTGACTGAAGAAGCAAAGCCACTCGAGAGACCCAGGAGTGAGCATCTGGGAGAGTTAGAGAGCGTTAGTCCCTTTAATTGGTCAGTAACAATAAATGGAGATGCAGAACATTTAGCATTATATGAATGAACTTTGAACCCTCCAAGGGCTGACTGGTACAAGGTCACTGTGCCGCTCTGTGCGCTTTAGGACTAGGACAGAGAGTCTACTATGTATCCCAAATACACAGGCTCCCGTTTGTATTTCATATCCACTGAAGTATACGTGCTGTAACACAGTCCTCTGAACCTTCTGCTCGCTCACGGTTCAGCTTGTTGACATGTTAACAACATTTGATATTTTATGATAGAAGCATGCTCGTGCTCTCTGGTAGCGTGTTAATGGTAAGAGCCAATGTACACTGTTCACACTGCCCAGAACATTTCCACCGCTGCTGCTGAAAAAAAGACACTGAATAAGTAAGATGTAGGACAATTTATAAACAATGTGATGTTTTTACATTTCTTCTATTGAATTAAAGCATTTCAGTAAAAAGAAATGAGATAGAATCCAACTTCTCTTTCTTGTAGGTGCAAACTTAAAGAAACGTCTTATCACTGTGATCACCAACAAGGATTTCTCCAACAAGTACAAAGCCATGTTTTGCTTGGAAATCAAATACTTTGCTTAAAGTTTAATTTATCATTTTTATGTAATGATTTTGATTCCTGGATCTTTGGTTGACACTCTGTAATTAAAATTGTAATTCCTAAAAACTTGTTAAAACCCTTGATTAAAAACTGAAGATTTGCATTTCATCACAAGTTGATGGCTTTATTTAAAATCCAGCGTGGTGCCACACAGAGCTAAAAAATACAAATGTGTAATTGTGCAGATACTTGTGGACCTGTATGCTTTTCAGTTTGCTAACAGATTCAGAACTGTACAAAATATTCTTAAAGTAACTCATATAGTTGGTGCATCATCGAATGCAACCCAGCCCCACAGCCCTTCCTCAAGTCTTTCCACCATTCAACATTTACTTTTTTCTTCACATGCATAACCTACTTCGAGTCAGCATGTGTTATGTAACTAGGGCACAGAAAATGTTTACACATCAAGAAAAACAGGTAACTGACAACAAACGCCCAAATCATCCTGTTCTTGGTTTGAAACAGATCTCAGAAAGATGACAGTCAGTCAGTCTCATCTTTCACACACTTCTTTAAGCTGGAAGGAGCTAATTAGTATTTATAGATCAAGTTTTTGCTGAAGACTTCAAATGTCAGAGACTGTGTGCATTGCAGAGCTCATTATTAATCCACTTCCTTCATAAATCACAGAGAGATTCATACAGAGAAATACATTTTTTTTTGTTCTGGGCAGCGACTCCTGAACATCTGTCATAGGATGATCTCCATTCTTCAGTGTTAGCTACTCTACCATGCTTTGATCACCTACTACAAATACAGCAGTTTATGTAAAAGAAAAGTTTCAACAATATATATAAATATAATTTTTAAAGAAGTAGACATGTTAACACAATCTCGCTGTCCTATTTAGAGTTATCTCTGAACTGTTTGTTGTACCGGTGTCTACACATGTACACAGACAAAAACCCACTCCCAACTAATAATAGCACAATACCATTATAACCAACAACGCACACACATACACACACAGATTTACACACACTCACACTGCATTGCTCATGAGGATGCTTCCTTTTAGCCACTTTAACCAGCTAATGTATTCAGAGAGCAGCCACAGGAGGAGCCCCACTTCAAATGCCTCAACACAAAGTAGCACACGCATCCACATTCACAAGCATATTTGTGTACTGACACTCGCACTCCCACATCTCTATCCACTCGCTGCTGAAGTTGATTACAGCAGGCTTTGACTCAGTGGGAGTGGGTCACGGTTGGATGACTTTTCAGATGTTGTGACTCTGAAAAGCCACAACAGGCGGTAAAGCACCACTAAAACTTACTGAAACACATTTCGAAATGAGAGATTTTTATCATTAATGTATCAAATTAGTAACTTTGTTAACTCAGAACTATAACTGAAAACACTAAATGGATACACTACAAAAACAAATTCTGCCTTTTGGTCAGTCTTATCAATTCAAACTGCTTTTAGTTTCACAACTGATCTGATTATATATCTGTGGTTCAACGCCACGCAATCTGTTTCAGTATAAATGTGTGTAATCAGACTAAGTTTAGAAAAAAAACACCAATTTGACTAAAGCCACATTATAATGCTGAAAAGGGTAAAGGGGCTAAATAACAGACTGGGGCAGTAGAATTTTAAATTTAATTTCAAATAAATTTTGTTTATTTGTTTAATTATAAAGCACCGAATCACAAGTCACCTCAAACTGCTTGATACTGCAAGGTCAAGTTTCTAAAGAACACAGAGAAAACCCCAACAGATGGACAACCCCTATCAGCAAGCACTTGGCGACAGTGGGAAGGAAAAACTCCCTTTTAACAGGAAAAATCCTCCAGCAGAAACAGGCTCAGTGAGGAACAGTTGGGGGTGAGCTCATAGGGTTTTCTGTCAGTGTAATTATCATATTCATTCATTGCTGTAAGTGAACAGCAATGAATGAAGTAGCCACAGCCACATGTATGCGTGTCTGCTATTCTGTCTGTGCCCCACAGGATGCGGTTGTTGAGACAGCAGTACATCAACTACATCAACTACAAGAAACCTTCATATAGAGATTCTGCACCACATACACTGCCACTAGTGTGACTGTTAATTAGCAATTAAACTGACACCTAAATGTTTAAGTGTCACATGTGGTCAGCTGGTCTGGGAAAAATAAGAAGTGCATTTCCAGTAGTAGATTTTCTTAACCATCACAAGCTGGCTAGACTGTGTGGAAATAGGTTCTACATCCCAACAACATTAAAATGCATTAAATTACAATGCACAATATATGAGTAACATATGAGAATAGTGCAGAGTGATACAGGATGCAAGAAAATATCATTCTTATTAACCTTTACCTTTGTAACCAGAAATGAATTTTTAATAACTTATAGTTAAATATTTAAAAGGTCATTGCCCGGGTCACAAAAAACATATTCTGAAAAGAATGACATATAGTTAGTAAACATTTATACCTACAGGAGCTGCTAAGCCATGCAAGCCCATCCCATAAAGCTCCTGGTGCACAGATTTTGTGCTGCTGTTAATGCCAGAGGAGGTCTGGAACTCTGCAGCCATTAAGGCAGCAGAGCATATAATATTTTTAGAGGGGTATATTGAACGGATTCATCAGCTACATCGTGTTAGATATTTGTCATAGCAAACCGGAAGTTAAGAGACAAAGAAGGCTTTCATGAACCAGTAAACCACACTCACATGACAGATTAAGTCTATACATGGTTTACAGGCGTTTGTTTCCACCTATTTAGTCAGTTAATAAAGATCCAGTGGATGCTTGACAAAACACAGCAGTCAATAAATGAACTATTTGCATGCAAATTTACCTGCAACAGCCTAACAGCTGCAACTTCTGCCACAAACACCTTTTAAACCTTCAGCCTTTTAAAACCCCACGCACAGTCAAACCTGCATATCTAATGGGGGCTCACATGGCAACCATTATCACACACTGTTGGATACACTCCAGTAAACACGGGAAATTGTACGTACACAGGGCAGAAGGTCAGTGATGTACTTCAAAATGCTTTCAGCTTGCCCCTACTGAGCCTTATAATTATTTCAACAGTCAGCAGACTCCCTGCAGATGTTGGCCAGAAATCTATGAATTAAACTTATGTGACCAAAATACTCAAATGATCAGTTTTAACAGTTTTGACACTAAATCGCAGGTAACTGATGGTCAAGTTAAACATAGATGGAAGGGAAGTAAGGCGACACAGCGGGAATAATAATTTAAAGATTAATCAGCCAGGATAAACATATATTCTTTCAGGGATCTTGTGTGTATATATTTATTTATTCTCTATTGGGATTCCACTGTTCTCATGTTAGCTCAAAGCTTACCCAATATGCAAAACGTCCAGTAAATCCCTGGCACTCACCAATATAAGCTTGACTAAATATATTAAAGTTATACTCAGAATACATAATTAGCTTACAAACCATCAGGGTAGTGAAGCATATATAAACCCAGACATCCAGTTTGATGGTGTCTTATTTGACTTACAAATGGCAACGCGTGCTTCAGAGGCAGTGTATTCAGCAGTCTTGCACAAAAACACCATATGCACAGTTCTGGAGTCATAACGTCACTGTCTGCTCAAAAAGCTTGCAGTGTGCTCTTTGTCTTCAGCCCACCATACCAGATTAAAGCACACCAAGTTACCACATAATCCCACCTACAAAAGCAAGCGGTGTGCACAGAGCACCTCTGAAACCTACAGCAGCAGAAATTTTGTTTCTAAATATAGCTTATATGCAGGATAAGCAGCTGTAAGAATCTCACTGTAATGATCGCAATGTGTGTATGTTTCTCCTCCAAGACACGTAGATCAATCTAGGGTACTGGGATTATCAACATCTACATATAACAATGCAACTATTATTTTTATAACACACATCTACGAATTATATGTTATGTGTAGTAGCTGATCTCAAATGAATGTGGCTTGTTTGTTCACATTATGTGTGCATTACGTGCACACTTACATACATTTTCGTTAAACTAAACTGGAATGTGTTGTCGTGCATATCAGTAAATAAGAGTAAATACGCTTTTTTTGCCATCTCATATATACAGAAATATAATGACGATTTTAAAAAGGCAATGTGATAAATGAAAGTACAAAGTCTGTGTTTATATATGTGAGCAACACCCACAGGCTAGTATTATGAGGACTACGAGCACATCTTGGATGCTGCAGATAATTAACAAGTGTGCCGAATTTATACCAGATGACCTGAACGACATGTCTCACCTTGTCTCTCAGATGATGTTCTGCTGCATCAATGTTCAGCGGGTCATCAAAGTTCAAAAGGTCCTGTGGAAGAGGCAAAGGAGGGGGTCATCATCGTTCGATGGATCAAACCACACACATCTTCAAAACTGGCATTTATTTCAGTGTCAGCTACATGTGTTAATTCTGTAAACTTTGGTGTGGGAAATACAACCCACATTCACATTAATTCCCTTCTGTACTGACACTCTGAAAGCAAACTGTGATAAACAGAAACAGAAAGAAAATTGAGCTAAAACAGACGATAAGGATGCCTGAGAAGTGGTTTCCTTATAAAGTGGTAGGACTTAGGGCATGGCCACCGATATTTAAAGATCTTAGATGCTGTTTAGACATGCTCGAAATGTGATGAGGTTATTCAAGCTCACATTAAATGACTGGACTAAATATTCCAAATGCTTTCAGCTCCTTAATCTCTTCTTACTATGGCAGTAAATACCTTTTTAAAATTTATTTTTATTTAATTAAAAAAAAAAAAAAAAAAAAATCGGACATACTTTTAAAATTCACGTTTAGATTCACAAAATTAAACATTTAACATAATTCTGAAAGGACATTCAGATAACTGTATATTTTTCCTCAATATAACCCTCAATTCGATTACTTATCAATTTCCTTCATTTCCTAAAGAATTTATAATCAATTAGTCCTTATCTTTCCTTATAAGACCTGGAACTAGGAGACATCCAGAGTCAGCTGGCCCAGGATCTCGATAAGTAATACGTAATCCAATTTTCTTGCTTTTATTCCCCATTAACTCAAAGCGTTCATCATGAGGAGAAAGATAATTTCTCTACGCTGCAGAAGCAGATAAAAAAAACAAGGACCTTGTTTAATTTGATGTGAATTAAGAGTAATGTCATTAGCATAACCTACATACAGCGAGCAGCTTCAATAGTGTGAATGTATTTGTGAAGGTTTACTCTCCAGTTAGGGGATTTAATTCAGTGAGGCCTTTAGGAAGCTCTTTTGTTGGATTCCCCCGATTTAGATGACAAAATTTTCCAGTGAAACTGTGCATGTGTTCCTGCGTTAGGTCATAAACTAGCAAAAACTTACAGTAAACAAGGAGTTCAATCCCCAGACCACATCCTAGAAGAAAAAAACAAGTTAAAGAACATTAACAAACACACTACACTTACTACATTATATGCATACTATGTACATATTTATACTATGTTTTTAAACACATTCAGATTTTTGACTTCTGATAATGAAGAAAAACATTTTTGTTTATTTATTAAATTCTATAAAAGCGAATGAAAGATGACGTGCAAAACGACAGCACAAAAACATCTTATAAGTCTGGCAAACTTTTTGACAAGCAGATGTCAGAAACTGATGAACAACTCAACACAACATGTATAAGATCTATAACACAATTCAAAACTTTTATAAGAAGTCATTTTCTGCTGAAGTGCTCCAAACTAGCAGAGAACGTGAAAATTCCTCAATCGCTGACATCTAGCAACACGTTTGTTGAATAAAACCCTTAAAGGCCAGCCTTTCTTTGTTTTGGTGTAAGTGTATTTCCCCTTTCTGAAAACACGTTATTAAAGATAAACTGTTTCCTTGACCAGAATGTCAAAAACGGCAAACAATTTCAAAAATGTTTATTAATTTTTATACATAACCTGTTATATAAACACATTTTTACACGTCTAGTAATTTCCTCAAAAGCAAAAAGATGTTTTTCAGTGCCGTCTCATGTTGGGATTATGCACAGTAAAAAAGTTGAAGGGTGATCTTCACCCACAATAGCTACAGTAAAGAAAAAAACGACAGTTAGAAATGACAACAAGTACATCAGAAGAAATTGTGAGAGACCAAAAAGACTAAATAACCTTCATTTCATTCACTTGCTAAATACAACTTCCAATACTGATCATTTTAAATGATCGCATTGATTTAACTGAATGCTTTCAGAAGTTTCGTTTACCTTCATCCATGCCATTTTGTTAATTACATAATTACATGAAGTTCTGAGTAATAATTATTTTAAAAGACAAACAACTAGCTTGTCTTTCAAAGTTCTGAAGGTGTGCACTGGATGCTTTGTGAGAAAAGTAAACACAAAGTCTTCTCGTTGTACAATGTTCATGATATTAAAACCAAAGGTTTTCTCTTCCAAATCATGGTGAGCTGAAACTAAATCCCTTCCAGCTTTTATTAAAGCCAGTCTAAAGTAAGAGATTATTTTTTACTTTGCTGTATTCTTCTTAAAGCTGTAAGGCACTGCAGCCAGTGATATGCCCTTCTAAGCAGAAGAAAGTTTATGAGCGACAAGAAAAAGAAAAGTCAACACGGGCTCCGAGTGAACTAGAAGTTAGGTAGGTAAAAACCACTTTAGAGAAAACATCCGCAAAACACAAAAGGAAAAAATGTGAGGAAAATGATTACCTGAAGAAAAACAAAAACAATGTTATTACCACTCCAATCAACCTAGAAGCAGAAACTACACTCCACTGACTTACGTTACATACTTCACTGCAAGGACACCCCGGCAGCCCAGTGCTCAGAGCCACGAGTGTGAGCAGAAGTCAGTAAAAGAGAAAGGACGACTTTGAAAAGTGTCATAACGCCTTTCCAATCAACATCTCCAGAATTTTCTAAAAGCTATAGTGCACCTTAAAAACAAACATCGGATTTAAACTGTGAAACAAACTGCTTTTTTTCTAATAGATGTAGGCACAATATTTCTGCTGAAATAAACCTTAAAGCAATGAAATATTGAATATGGCATGACTATATACAAATACACACAGCAAAGATATTTCATGTAGCAGTGTGTGGGCTGAAGTACAGAAGAGCGGTGACCAACAATCCTTTTTTTGTTTTCTTTTCCCTTTTGTGAACCTGATGACACTTGCTGACGCACATCAACCCAAAGTCAGCCACTCTCACACATATGATCACACTCACACCTACCTTTAGGTAAACAAACACAGGCCACGTTTTAACTTGAGCTGGGGTCACACAGAGAGACAGGCCAGGAATAGAAAGGGACAGCCACAAAAAACCTTAAACAATATGACTGTGAGCATCACTCGAAGCCTTTTTTGTCCTTCATAAATCGTTCCACCAGATTAATTATAATAGCTGTTCTAGCAACCACTTAGCTTTGGATATGCAAAGAACAACCATAATTTGGACAGATTTAAAGCCAGTTTAAGGCCAAAGCAGTGTTGGGGGTTATTCATTACAAAGTTATGCATTTTACTACAATCATTTGTACTTTGGTATGTACCCTCTCTCCTCCTTAGCAGCTGGGCCAATCTGAACGAAACTTTGCACAGACATCATCACACATACAGCAATTATTAACATCTATATGCTTTTAAATTTATTTTAAATCAGAATTCTCTTGATTTTTCTCTATTCTTATATTATGTTTTTGTCAATAACAAGCGCTACTACTTACTGTGTAATAGGTCTGACAGCTAAAGCTTGGGCAAAATCAGGAAATTGATCTCGACAATGATCCCAAATACAGCAGCAAACCTCTAACAGAATGACTGCAAAAGAAAAGAATCGAGGTGTTGCAACGGCCCAGTCAAAGATCAGACCTCAAGTCGAGAGAAACCTTGTGGACTCAAACAATCATCTCAAGTTATTACTCTTAAAGCGGTTCTACAAGCAGTCGAATTGTGGGATGTACTCATTTTTTGCACACACACTTCTACTGCATTTTTGTGAAGCTTTGTGAAGTTTTTCACAGGACTGATTGTGTGAGACTAGCCTCTAATTGTTCTGAACGGAGCCACAGGGCTGTAATCTACCCATATGTATTATGGACTCATTCTAATAACATCATTCAAAGTAAATTAACAGTCTGAGCAGCAACTATCAAAACCACCTTAGATGCAAATTAAAGTATAATAAATGCAAGTCTGTCACAAACTTTAGTAAATCCCATTTGTATGATTCATTCAAATACTCTTCTCAAAAAAAATTACACTGTGTAAGGAATACATATGCAAAAATGTATTTGTCCATGACTTGGTTTTTTTAACATTACGATAAAGAGAAAACCAATTATGTCCTCACACTGGATACAAAGTTGCTTTCTGTGCAGTGCTTTCTTATAATCAAAGTCATGGAAAAGAAAACGACAGAGGAAGCGTGGCTGAAGTACTTTATCAAAGAGGTTTCAGAGTAAAATGTTCTCCATTTCTCAGATTTTCAACATTTTAAGTTTCATTTTACAGAAATAAAAATGCTTTTTTAAAATCAGCACAGATTAGGATTTGTTTTATTATTTTTTTTTTTTAATACATTTCCACTGTGTTCTGGAAACTAGTGCCAACCAGCAACAGCAACATGAGATTAAAGTCGAATGTAACGTAATTGATTTGAGCTTCGGAGGAGGATTTGTGGGGTTTCATTGACTTACAGTCAGTGTGTTCCAAAGAAGTAATCAGAGGAAGGTAAATGAACATAAGACTATGTGTGCATGTCCGCTACATGACCTGTGATTGTACACCAAACCACAACAAGAAAAACTGCTTATAACCACAGCATATACAGGCTGAGCAACTAAGGAGCTCTATAACCTTAACAAATTGTGACAACATCTAAAATGTAATCAAAAACTGACTTAGTGATTTGGAAATTATTTCAATTTTACATTTATTAGAAAATAATACAAAACCTACATGCAAATTTAACCTTTTTAGTTTAAAATTTTCTGTCTGTGAATTTACCATGGGTTTGTTATTCACTACCTTGTGTTGCTCACAGAGATTACTGTGAAAAAGAGTGTATACACCTGCGCAGCGCTAACATTTACATTTCTTTTTCACAGCAGATGGTTAATCAATTGATTTGATCATGTGATTTACAGCAGGACACAACTTAATGATGTTTTTCCACCACAGGATTACTGAGATATTGTGTGAAGAAAACTGTGGTTACAGAATATATGTTGATGATGAAAATACACTGTGTTGTTGAGGTAATGTTGGAGAAAATGTGAATGTTACAGGGGAGAAATGAATACAGTTTGAGACTGTCCCTATCGGGTGCTGCTGACAACGCCCACAGCAGTGAAGATTACTGAAAGAAACACTTGGATATATCAAGCGCACTAATAAAAGGTGACACACATCCAGACCAGCTCGGAGTAAGTGGCGGGAAGACCGGGTACAGGGGGGGGGGGGAAAGCCTCCAGGGCCCCTCGTCTCAATCCGGCAAAGAAACCAACTGAGCCACAGGTACTCATCAGAATGGCTGGGAATGTGCTGTGCATCTTCTTGAGCCTGTGGACCCTGAGTGGGATGACAGGAGCGCACTGGGACAGAGCAAACCACACCCAGTGCCCGCATGGGTTTTCAACAACTACTGGTGGCAGTTTAAGAACACAACCGCTCACCTAAAGAACGAGACTAATGGTTATGCTTGTGATGCCACTGGCTACACATTCTTCTGGACTGTGGCCATATAGCATCACTGAGAGCGAGACAGTTTGTTTGGTTGCCTTAGCAACACATCCAGGAGTAAACGTACTTGGAACACTGCCAACTTTTCAACTCCTCTGAACCTGAATGGACGGTTGATTCACCAGTAGCTGGGAAGGTGAACTGCTCTGGTACGACAGACCTGCTGGCCGGACTCCAAGTATTTGACTCGCTGCAGGACATTGATCTGCTAAACAAACTGGAAACAGGCCAGTTACTTATGTGTATGAAGGGCAATGGATTAGTCCACGTTGAAGATTAACCATGGAATTTGTGCGACATCACCTATTCTTTTGTCTTCTAAAAGAAGAAGGATGTAAACAGAGAAGCCTTTTGTCTACATTTACATCATGAACACTTGAGGTTTTGAGCCAAGAAGATCAAAACAGCTTGATCCAATTTCCTTTACAAAGCTTTTTCTGTAGTGACAACAGGACAGGAGAGGAGTTGTAAATGCAGATAATTCACCAGTTGACTCTGACCCCCACAGGATGCCTACAGTGAGATTTGGGGGGTTGATAGGAGTCATAAAGAAGGGTGTTGACCAGGCTACAGCTTTGAAGTTAGCTGAGAGCCACATGGACAAACAATAAAGTCAACTGATGTGTGTAAATGCCTATGTCTGTATACAGTTGTATTGTAGTGACATATGATTTTTGAGAATGTTTATTCTTCTTGTTTGACTGTTGACATTCAGTCGTTTACTTGCAGAAATGCATGATGAATCGCACGACAGGAGTAGATGCACCACAAGGCTGGATAGCTTGGTTAATGTCTGGTCCTTGGTAGCATCTTCTTTTGAAAATATTAACTCCTGTTTTTGGACTGTTGACAATGATTTGCTTATGTATAGGATGCATTTTAATGTGTATAAGATCAATGCTAACTAAAACGATATCTAATACATTTGTTAATTATGTACTTTTACAACAATATGAAATGACTGAAATGAATGACTTGACAGAAGCCTGTGTATAAGTGACGCCTGCGCTGAAAATGTCAAGCATGAGATGCATGACTAAGAATATACTACACAGGAATAATTTGGAGCATAAAAACAGGAGGGAAATGTTAGAGTGAATTGTTAAATGTTGTCATTTTTATGCTTACCATTTCTACATTGTTTTAACTCTGTGATGAAAGGAATTAATTCTTTTGTCCCCCTCCCCAGCCTCTCGAGGTTCTGGGGGGGCTGTAGTGTTTTATTGCAGATACATCCTATCTGGAAGATCTGTTTCTTGTGATGTTGCTCCTGCTTTTATAACCCTTTGGTCAGCAGGAGGTCACACACACACATTCTTACACACACACGCACACATACTCATATGCATACAGATGTTCACACTACGGCTGCTCAATTAATCGAATTTTAATCTCGATTACAATCTGGGCTTTCAACGATCATTAAAAATGACGGAGCCGATTATTAGCACCTCCCTCGTGCTTTACTCTCGCGCTGCTCCGTGTGACAAATCGAGCGCACCTCTCTGCATTTCGAACTCGTGTAACAACAATTAAGAGGACCCGAGGGAAGCTCGGAAAGCTAGGCAGAAGTTATTTGGAGAGGAGAGTGACTGCTGTTGGTTGAAAAGAGAGGTAAAAAAAACTTCAGTGGTGTGGAAACATTATGGGTTCGCGGAGTCAGACGTGGATCAAGTAGACACAGTGTGTAAACTTTGCTACGGTGTCGTAGCTGCACCACAGAGCAACACTGCAAAGTTCACTAAACATAGATGTTTACATTTTTCATTTATTTCTTATATTGCAAACATTTTCACTGTTATCAGTATTTGCACACTATTTTATATTATTTTTGACAATCTTTAAAGTCATTATTCAATACATTGTTATTGTTAAATAAATATCGTCAAATAATCGAGATCTCAATTCCAGTGAAAATAATCGTGATTATCATTTTTGCCATAATCGAGCAGCCCTAGTTCACACATATACATACAATGCCTTGTCTTAGTGTGTATTGTGTGAACTGCTTTCCCAATAAAAGGCAGTGAGAGGAGGCCGTCATTGGGGTCATTTTCGTGGTAGACACCGACGAGGCCTCCCTTGCAAGTAAATCGATCGATCGATCGCTGACTGTCTTGTTTTCTTCATGATGAATAAGTCTCTAAACCAGCGGGGCTTGTGGAAACACAGACCCAACATTTATTTTGTATCAAATGTGGGAAAAAAAATACATGAAACATTTTTTAAAACCAACCACAGGTCATAAGTAACATGGCTGCATATGAAGAGGTAAAGAATGGAAAGTGTTCACTACTTTCTGGAATATTGAATTAGATATTCAAATTGTTAAGCAACATTAAAACTGCAAGTAATTCACTGACTGTGGTACCTAATCTAATTCAAGTTGTAGAAATTCTACAGGAATGCCTGGTTATAAGGGACAAAACCAATGTTGAATTGCCATGATCTCCAGGCCTTCAGGCAGCACTGCATTTACAATAAAGGGGGAAAAAAGAAAAGATCTGGTTGGTGAAATCACTCTGTGTGCTCAGAAACTCTTTTCAGTGAACGACATTCACGGATTCAAGGTAATAACTCTACAAAGAAACAATGACAAGGATTTATCGGACCCAGCTCATTTAAGATTGTGGGAGTTAAAGATGTCCTGCTGTCCGCAAATCAACATTGGACATTTTTGGATCACAGCAGCGGTGGCCACCAGACTTTTACTGCCATAAAAACAGCTAAAAAAAAAACTAAAAAAAAAACAAGTTTTTTTCCAAAGTGTACATTGTTTTGTAGATGTTAAAAGTAGAATTGACACATTCTTTAATTCTTGTACAATCATGTTGTACAAGGACGAATAGTAGATAATTCAGTTCTTTTGTACAGTTATTTTTCTCCAAGTTATAAGCCTAAATTTCTATAATTTCCCTTTATGAATCCTTAGTAGAAACCTGATTGCAGACACATAACAGTCATTGGACCCCATTATACATTTTTCCCCCTAACCGACTGTGACTGAGAGCATGCTGAATAATGTAACATCATTTATTCAATGCTCTGGGGATACTAAACCTGTAATGATGATCACCCAATAAAAGAAAACATAACCAGCCTGAGAGTTTCAACTATGTGAGACATATTCTACAAGGACAAATAGTATGAACAAAGTGTTTGTACAAGAATAAAGGAATGTGTCTTCTTTGAAGGAAGGTAAAGAATAAAAGCAATGTCTGCAAAAAAAAAAAAAAAAAAAAAAAAGGCACAGCCTGGATTGACTGACACACACACACACACACACACACACACACACACACACACACACACACACACACACACACACAAAACAGGAATAAAGGGTAAGACAAATCCTGACAGTAACTTCCGACAAGCGCCTTTGCAGGAAACTCGAGGGTATTCAAAGAGGATGTGTGAATGACCCTCTAAACTCGGAAATCCTGCACTGGAGGAAGAAAGCCCACCCAGTACTTCAAATGCATACATGCATATATTTGCATGTTTCTAAAACTACAAGAGCATACCAGTGCAGTTTGTGACAGCAATTTTTATATACTCTTGAATCTCTGCAGAGAAATCTTATTTAACGTAGAAAGTACAACTACATTATGTTTCAGTCCATAGTTTCTATCAGACATTATTTCAGTCAATCTTGAATTGGGCTAGAGGAGGACGTCCTTGCTCGAGTCTTCAGTAACTCTTTCTTAAGAGCTAAAAAAAAAAAAAAATCTAAATTGAGTGAAGGGTGAAGCATGAAAAGTCAAGGCTTTCTTTTACATGCAGCTGAAAAGCTTTTTTATTGTGGAGTTTACCTTCCACGGCCCTGCAACACTTTATTGTGTCCTGAGAGAATGCCAAAGCTCTGAGCTGTATTTTTTCTGCCTCTTTGTTCGTTTAAGAAAGTGAAAGACACTGTGTGTCAAGGAGTGTGATGCTCGTGTCTTTTGTGTTTGAAATCATATACAACCCCAACTCCTGTGTAAAGTAAATAAAAACAGAAAACAATCACTTGCAAAACTCATGAACCCATATTTTACTCCCAAATAGAGCACAGAAAACATGCTGAATGTTTATGAAAAGATGGGCAGAGGTTCACCAGTCTGCAAGTCTGTAAAAACACAACGTCTATAAATAGAAGATTTGCAGAATAACGATGCTCCACTTAAATTTGTGATGACTTTGAATATCTTATTATCTGCAGTACGTAACGCCTTTAAAAGAAATATCTGCGTGCAAACACGTGGTCTTCAGGCCCTCAGGCAGCACTGCATTAAAACAGGCTTTGATTCTGTCATGGAAATTACTGCCTGGGCTCAGGAACACGTCCAGGACACAGTGTGCAATCCACAAATGCAGGTTAAAGCTCTATGATACAAAGAAGGAGCCATGTGTGAACGTGATCCAGAAACATTACCATGTTCTCTGGGACAAAGCTTATTAAAATGAACTGAAGCAAAGTGGAAAACTGTTCTGTGGTCAAACGACTTGAAATTAATTGACGACATCTGGCTTGCAGTTCAAAACTCTTGATCTTTGATGATATAGGGTGACATGGGTTTTAGAGGAACATATGCTCTCATTTATCTTCTTTAAGCAAAACCTTACATATTCATATTCAGGATAATCAGCAAGACGAAGCAGAACTGCGCATTACATCTATTACAACAACACGGCTTCACAGAAGAGTCTGGGCGATGAACTGGCCTGCTTACATTCCAGACATTTTACCTTTTAAAAACATTTAGCTCGTCATGAAATGAAAAAAAAATTGGACAAGGACGACCCGGGACTGCTGAGCAGCAAGAATCCTCGCTCAGACGAGACTGCGTCAACCTTCTTCTCCCCAAAGTCTAGCAGCGCCCTTCCTCAGTTCCCAGATGTTTACAGACTGTTAAATTAAAAAAAGACATGCTGGGTCCGTCCTAATGTTTGACGCACGATTCTCCCATAGAGTTCAAAATGACTTTATTTTTTTCTGAAAATGGGACATTATTTCAGTTCAAACATCTGATGTTTTCTACATTTCACTGCGAGTAAATTATGGGTTTATGAGATTTGCAAATCACTGTATTTTGCTTTCATTTACATGTTACAGTGTCCACATTGCTTAAAAATTAGCATTGCATCAATATTTTCCTCCATGGGTTCAGCACAATATAAGTTATATAGTTAGTTGAAATAGTCTTGAAAAAAAATAATAGCATTAAGTTTTATTTAGATTCACATATAAATTAAGATATCTGTGCACTTCATAGCAGGAACAGAACAAAACAAAAGCCTTGGGTTTCAAACACGCTTGGCAGACTATGACCACCACATGTTGGTCTCTGACGGAGAAAATTGACCTGTTATCCAGATAGTTTGTTGAGTTTTGGGTACATTGCAATGGTATCAAAAGCTAAGGAGAGATTCATAAATATTATGATGTAGCAATTAGAAGGGTCCAAACTTTTTTCATCATGGAGTCCAATTCTAGTAAGACAGGCACTGCTGACATCAGCAAGCTGCACCTTTCATCACACCTTTGAGCCACACCTTTGAGCCACATCTTTGTAACGGGACTTGAATTGAACCCCTAGCCCACAGATAAAACACTGATGATGACCCCAAAGTTCAATTACACAGCAAAAACAAAGAAAAGGAAATTCTACTGATGAAAAAGTTACACTTTACCTTTAATGTTCTAGTGGGGGCCCAGCCTGTGCCATCAATAGAGTGCTCCCGCAATAAGCTGCAGAAAACAAAAAGAGATACACAGCTATAGTATCTGCAATACTGTAAATGCTTGCGCTTTCTGTAAGATGCTTTGTGTGCTTTTTAATGCACAATGTTTTTTTTTACTGTAGACTACAAATTTGTTTTGCATTTGCATGCATTGTCGAGGATTCTCAAAGAATGAGGGCTCAGAGAAATTATTTTTCAGCTTCGGTTTTCTATCAATTTCTAGGCTAAATAGAAAATGACAACATGAGATAAAATGTCACGCGCTAGGAAGAAGTAATATTGGGGAGGGGTACACACAATTTACCTCAAACAGATTTCTCCATTCTCCGTGATATTGGGATGCCATATTCTGGTCAGACATCTCACTTTAGGAGGCTGGAAACCAACAAACCAACAATTCAGGAAGAGACACATTTAAGTTCTCTGATTATTTTAACATTATGTGATGTTTTAAAAGCAGTCCATTTCTACTTCCTATTAGTCTCCCAAATTACCTGAGCATCACTTCATACACGCTCTAAACCAACTTAATTAATCAGACTAAATTTCATTAGATGACAGACAAGACTCAGACACAGAGAAATGTCCAAGAAAGAAAACCCTCAACCAGAAAATAAAAACAGAGGAATCATGTTAGTATTGTTTCTTTTTTGAATCGTGTTGTGCAAACAGCAGTTAAAAAGCAGAGCACACAAAACCCAGCAGAGTGTCCAAAAATGGTCTAGTCATCATTTCTGGGCAACAAGGATGCGTCTGAGCCTTTGGTGCACGTGCCTCGTGTCCCGCTGTTTCTAGTAAAGCATTATTGACTTTTCTGACCTCTTTTCGTTGTTAGCAAATGTGACATAGGCCACTGTAAAAACAGTAAAATCATGTAATTAGAATTTTATTGTAGCTTTACAGAAGTGGTTTCAAAGATGATGTTTGAATTAAATAAAAACAAAGAAGACAGTAAGGAAGGTTTCTAGCTAAGAGCTCCCATTACTGCAGCATGATGAGAAAAAACATAGATAAATCTAATTTCCTGTGACACTATCGTCTACTTTTCAACTTCAAATGCACGTACTTATTCAACAAGACATTGTGGTGGTTTTTGTTTACCCTTATGAACAACGTTAACTGGGCAAAATAGATTTAAATACAGAGGATCTTTATTTGAGAACAAGCCACCACCAGCTCTTCAGTCCATAACTGCATTTTAATTTTTCAAAAAAACAATAAAAAACAATGTTAATTTCTAATAGTATATGATGTGAATATTTATTATATTTGTAAATTATTGTATGTCACTTATCTGTTCCTCCTGCTAACCTGTTAATGTTATAGGGGAGGTGACCTTATAAAACCTTATGGTCTTCCTAACCTCTCCTGCACAGTTGTTCTGATTTTTAAACTGTATAATATTATTATTATTATTGTTATTGTTATTGTTATTGTTATTATTGTTATTATTAATAATAATAATAATAATAATAATAATAATAATAATAATAATAATAATAATAATAATAATATTCTGTTGATTATATTTCTGTCCAAAACAAAAACAAACTTTTTGCTAATCAGATTTTTTTAAACAGGTTTAAGCTTCCCCATTATGGACTTGATGGCTACTTTCTTTTTCCTATAATGCTATTTGTCTGGAGCCATTTTGTTATGAAAAAAAGAGTAATATACAGTAGCCCCAGCAAGTCACAACACCCTATTTTCAAGTACAGCCAAAAAAGAAACATTTCTTATCGCACTTTTTATGACTAACACCTTATTACAAAGAGATTGCACTCATAAATACTTGAAAATGAAGAAACGCTGTTGCATGACACACACTGTTCACTTCACCCCGATAAGTCGGAGTGACTTGAGTGATAATTATAATTATGTCTGCAACAAACCGTGTGTTGTAATGAAAACATCAAACTGACAATAAGCAAGTACACTGATGAAATAAAGACTGTTTTTCTGCATCCTTGAACATATTTGTAGAATCATTCTGATGTCCTGATATCTACAAAACTTTATACCAGCAGCTACGTGATGCGGTTCTGATGAGAATTCAATTATATGGACTTAATTTCTCAAATTACTTGTTTCTATATCATGAAGTTAAGTCTTACACTGATGTCAATCCCATCTTGACATTTTGAGTACCTACATGTGACAACCAACTATTACATTTGGAGACGACAAAGCTATTAAACATAAACAAGTATTGATACTTCACATCTAACAAGAACTGGATTAAAGTAAAGTGAGGGGGTATTTCTGGAACAAATCTAACAGTTATTGAAAATGCTTCTCTTTGCTTGTGTTGTAATACTGTTTAACTGGTCAGTAAGACTAGAAAAGCACAGTGCAACTGACTGTCCTTTAATGAATGACCATTAATTATGATTGTGTTTCTGTTAAAGTTTATCGATAGATAAACTAATGTAACATTTTAGGCCATTTGAAATTAGCAGGTTATTTTTTTACATATAAAAACTTATAATCAAGAACTTCTTGTTCAACAGCAAGGTGAACATTTGTATCAGCTCAGATTAGAAAGAATTTGTTTTTAAAAAGACGTGAGTGTCAGTCTGATAATGAATAAACCCACTTATTATTCCCCTAACAGCTGACATTTTGAGTCGTAAGGTCGATCTGATTAACTGTTCATGGAAATTATTTTTCTTGGTGATTATTCAGGAAGGATCTGTCCATGAGCAAGATTTTACAGCTACACAGCTCATAACAAAGCCTCGCTTCAGGTCAGAGATACATGTCAAAATTAAAAGCAGTTTTTTTTTTCCATGATTAACAGGTGTTTAGCCCTCAGCCGTAAAAGGCTGACAGAGTATTATAGTCAGCCTGCCGAGCGGGCGATGCGGACATGCAAGTTTGTCAACATGATAACTCAAGAATGAGCAACGTAGAAGTTTTGAAATTTATACTACTGATGTATAAAGATTTTATTTGAGAATTGTAATTTGCTCCATAAACAGCATCTGCCTGTCATGTATAAGTGTATTTATGTGTTCATTAATTCCGTCTCTAACCCCCGACTTGATTCTGGCTCTACCATGAGGAGAAAGCCATATTTACAACCTGGAGAGCACAGACTCACAACTAACCTTGTTAAGATACAGCAATTATTAATTTAGTGCATCATATGATTTGTAAAGATAGTTCAGTTTAACTGCTGGAGTCAAGCCAGTAATAAATGTAGGCAATTAAAAAAAACAAAAAAAAAAACAGTTTTGCATCTTAACAGTCGCCTAGTTTACCTCATATCTCTGTTTTCGTTCACAGTTTGTTCAATTACTCACTCACAGATCCCCATCTACTCCAGTTAACTCTGGTGTACCCCAAGGCTCTGTCCTGGGTCCTTTACCTTTTATTATTCATCTCCTACCCTTAGGTAATATTTTCAAGAAATATAACATCCAATTTCACTGCTATGCAGACGACACCCAGCTCTAGGGCTGCCATGATTAGTTGACTAGTCACGATTACGTCAACTATTAAAATCGTCGATGACTAATCTAATAGTCGACGCGTAGTTTGAAGCTTTGTAAGATCCCAGAAGACGCAGGAATAAGTAGTAGGATTTAAGAGTGTAATAACGGACTGAAACAGAAGATGGCAGGACTGCATGTACAAGGATGCCAGCTGCCGTTAAACCCCGAAGAAGAAGAAGCTGTGTCCCAGAATTCATAGCGCGGCCCTGCGCAGTTTCCAACAATGGCGGCAGCTAATTAGTTTTAATATTACTCTTAATATTCTTTCTGGGTCACAAAATAAAGTTTAACATATTTTCAGGCGAGAATGTAACTGTGTAAACCTCAAATATCTGCTCAGTTTATCAAGACACCACATATTTTCAAAAGCGCTCCGACGTTTTCAGAGACGTCTGTTACCCACTAGCTCGATAGCTAGCCGGGGTTCAAGGCTCACTAGAGCCGTGAGAACAGCGGACTCCTGGCAAATCGTTTTCAAACCCACCACCGTCTTTCACTACTCAGGTTAAACATGATATATAAGTCACTTAGATAACTTAAAAATGTTATTGTTTGGCTTTTTTAGTATTTTCTTTGTTCCTGAGTAAATCGGTTTGGCTGAGATTAAAGTTATAGTTTTTACACAGCTGAATAAACGTCAAGCAGACAACTGATTATCAGAAGTGTGAGATGCTCGAGAATATACTCCGGTGTCCCGTTATATTTTAGATAGCAAGGAGTTTATTAAACTTCACTGAAACAATCTGCAAATTTCATTAAAATTTAATAAACTATCATCTTGTCTTTATTTTTAGTTAGCACATACCTTAAACACTTAAACCTGTAAGCTAATGATAGTTATATAAGAGCAGATGCATGCTGGTGCAATAAGCTGTACGTTTTACGTCCAATGGATGATGATCTGATTAGTCGACTAATCGCAAAAATAATCGGTGACTAGTCGACTATCAAAATAATCGTTTGTGGCAGCCCTACCCAGCTCTACTTATCTTCCACACCCACAGCTGCTCTCCCACCCACATCCATTTCTGATTGTTTAAGAGATATCACGGTTTGGTTTACTCACAATCTTCATAAACTTAATGGCAAAAAGCCCCCAAAATTTATTCTAACAGGAACCAAATCAAAACTTATTTTCATCTTCGTATTATTAACCGCCTTCGACCTTCACTCACTCCAAACAGTACTGCCATACTTGCCAATGCTCGTCACATTTTGCTTAGATTACTGTAATTCTCCTCTCTATGGTCTACCTCATAAATCTCTCCTTAAACTGCAGCTGCATGTATTATTTTCAGAATTAGACTTAAACAACTCCGTGTCAATTTCAAGATCCTGCTTCTTACTTTCAAAGCGCTTCATAACCTCGCTCCTCCATATCTATCTGATCTTCTCCATACGCACTCACCACTTCGTACACTCTGCTCTTCTTTAGCTTCCCTTCCATCTGTTCACCTGACTACGATGGGAGTCAGAGACTTTAGTTACTCTGCCCTGAGACTTTGGAATGCACTTCCACCAGACCACCAGACTACAAACTCTCTACTTTTCAATCACGTCTTAAAACCCATCCATTAAAACCCTTTATGATGATTCCGTCTTAGTCTCTTTTTACCTTGTTGAGCTTTTATACTTTCATACAATTTTTATTTTTCCATTTACCTCATGTTTTTATTTTGTTGCACTAATGTAAGGTGACTTTGAGGGTCTTTAAAGGCACCTATAAATAAAATGCATTATTATTATTATTATTACTACATTCCTTACATTAAGATCTAAATTATCTAAAATGATTGCTTTTTTATGCAGAAGGATTTGTGAAGCTATTATGAAGTGCTGCATATACTAGTGTGGAGCAAATAATGATTGTGTGAAAAAATGTAGAGCAAAGGGAGAAAAACAACACAGAATAAATACACTTACACAGAAGAGTATCAGAATAAATGCTTGGTAGGAAAAGAATGAGTGAAAGAACAAACAAAAGGAAGAGGTGAGCAGGCTAACACAGAGACACCCACGGGCACAGAAATGTGCTTTTCAAACCAGCCCACAGGAGAGAAACTTGACTACTCACCACCATGTTATAGGCTTCAGGGACATCTATTTCAAATTGAAACCTTCCACTTTGGTAGTAACCCTCATCTGGAAAGAGGATGACAAGAAAGGAGATTTTCAGTCATCTACATGAATACTGATTCTTGGTAGGAGATCACATTCATTCAGTGTTGGTGATCAGGACTTAAAAATAAAACAACAATAGAAGTATTTGAATTCAGAAAGACTTCAGTAAAAATGACCTTGAAAACAAGAACTTTAGCAAACACGTGACAAGAGCCACGCCACATCACACTGTCCACGATAATAAGAGTATCAGTTTTATGTGACATTTTGTGGCATCAGTGATATGGTGACACAGCAACACACAAGTCCAAATATGTCTGACAGCGAGAGCCATGTACCAGCTAGTATCAGCTGTGCAGTACTGCAGATTTTGCTATAGATTTGATACCAAGTGTTGCTGATACAAACACAGACAGTACTTAAACTACCGATAAAGTCAGCTTACGTAGGGGAGAGCAGTGTGTCGTTATAAGATGAATCGGTTTGTAATTTCTAAACACATTTTAATGACCACTAAATAACTGATTTGTACTGCTCACAACAATTAGTTAACACAAGTCACACCTTTCACCTTTATTATGCTAAAGATGGGGAAGTCATAGGTGTTTGACAAAAAAGTTATTTAGCATAATTCATTCATTCAGTAACAAAGTATCAATCATGTTGTGGTACTATTGATCCTGCACTGGTATTGATACTATCGATATTTAGACTGATCCGTCCACCTCTGGTATCGGCCTACAACACAAAGTACAACACTTTACAGAAAACTGTTCCAGCTGCATCCCCCCCCCCCCCCCCCCCCCCCAGGTTATGAAGGAATGTGAGAAGAACCAGATGCTAACAGCTGGCGATGTGCAACCCAAACATAAACAAAAAACCCCACCGAGCATCACTAGCAGCGCTCCATATGCCAGGAAAAGCAAACAGACAGAGAATCCTGATAGAAAAAAAAAAAAGAAGAGGGCCTTCAGTACCTGTTTGAAAAGATTGACCAACAGCCCAGGTAGAAAATATTTTTCAATTTCTATTTCAGAATATTGTGCAGCAGCTCTTGCAGAGACTAAGGTTAAGATACGTAAGGTATTGTTAAGCGATTATTTTATAATTTTACTTCAAATTCCCAGGAATAACACCACCCAGATTACCGTGCTTACACTTGACTGATGCTGTGTCAGTAGTATTGGACTTTAATGTTGCTCCACCTTGATAATGTCATTCTTCACATTAGACTCTGTCATCAGTGACAGGAGCTCATTGGAAAAGAAAGATGGAAATTCCCTTCATTCTATCTGCACTAATAAATGCAGCTAAATGCAAGCTGCCATCACTAATAAATCACTCAGTATTTTTCTCCTAGACCATTAGAAATATTATTATCACATGTTTCCTTGAAATGGTGAGATATAATTTTGATTCTCTCTCACAGGCCCACACTTAACATGACAATGTTTGCATTTAACAGTCGCATTAAATGGTTGGAGCTAACAGAAAACCATTCTTCCAAAAATACATCCTTTCTTTGGTGTTTTGATGATCTTAAGAATTCTGCCTGACACACCAGCCTAAAATCTCGTTAACCTTTAACTGGCAGATTTGAAACATGAAGATATAGCAAACAATCCATGCCATTATCATCAAACCACTGCCTGACCTCTGATGCCCTGGAGACGGGAGAACCATCTTTGTGATAAAAAAAGATTTAAAAAGGACAGTTATCATTGATGGAAATGTTTCATCATAGGATAAAGGTGATCACCCAGGGCAACTCTGTATCGATTTGCTGTGACCACTTCTCTCTGAAGAGACAAGTGGAAACTAAAACATGGCAGCAAAATACCATCAGCAGATCCCATCACTGTAGGGGCCAAACATGCTGGACCACAGTGAAGGATGACGTATTTGACCACATCTCCTTTCCCCACATCTCCACTGAGGAGTAAACTCTTACATGTGCATTTGTCTTTGTAATGAGGCGTTTATGCATTGCAGCTTTATTAAATATCCTTCTCTATTTAACTCTTGATGGCTAGTTTTGCTGAAGCGTACTGCACTGACCTCAACACATCACACAGATGCAGTGTACATGTGATCACAGTGACAAACCACAATTTCTGACATCAATTAGGTACAGTCATCAAAAAAATAGGAGTTGGTTCACATTTACTGACATCCTTCCTGTAAATCTAAATACAGAGGCCTCTGCGGTCACAGCTGCTAATGGAAAAACTATCCAGCTGAGTAGTTTTTATGACTGAAGCTCATTTCAACCATGCCCTTACAATGAACCCTCGTTCAAAGTCGCTTAGGTCATCCTCATACTGGGCACGCCAGCTTTAGCAGTGGAAACACATGAATGCCTCCACGCCCCCCTGGACTGCACTCACGCTGTGTTTAACATTCCAGGTCCACTTTTGCTTTAGTTTGGCTCTTTCACCTCCAATGTTTCACTCCACTGCTCTTCTTCCCCATATGTCTTTATCTCACACTTAAAGGAGCAGCTGAACCTTCCCTTCTCTAACCACACAATGTGAGTTTCTTGTATTAATCTTGTTTGATGTACTTTTTGGCTCATTTGTGTCCATTGTTGTCCACTCATACTTTTTTTAGCCTTGTTACTATTTAATGCGCTGGCTCTGTAGCGGTGTTACATGGACTAATTATTGAATGTGATCTTTTTCATTGTGTTTTTTTGCAGATTATGTGACTAGCCCAATGCAGTACACTGCTAATGAGGTCACACTTCAAGAATAAGTTCAAATCTGCTCATATTTCTGGCTTGGTGCATCTTTTTTTTGGGTGGGGGGGGGTCTAAGTTCTCTGTGAAAGGACCCCTGCAGTCTCAGTGCAAGTCGACGTGAGGGTTGTTTCTGCATAGAATCAGCACCAAGATCAATCCATGTGTGACAGTGGAGTAAATGAGTGGCCCAGCTGGAGCATTTCAATCTTGGGGATAATCTCAGATCATTTGATTGCATTCTGCAGGTTAAACACCAATTTCACCTTTTTTCTTGGAATAACCAATTACTGTGAAATATAGTTACGCTACATGCAGGGAGGTATACGGTGGGGAAAGTTTTTGGTCCAGTTTTCCACACACTCTCACGTCCTCATGTAGCCTTCAAAGCTCATTAAAGGCTTGTTCAGACATAGGGTCTGTTTAAAGGGTCTTTAATTAGCCGGATGACATTTACATTTCTGCTCTCACCTTATGGGGCCAGATGCTTTGAAAAGGATAGGCACTAAATATGGTACCATCACGGATCACAGGAGAAAAAAAATGAAGAGACATGGGTCAGATTCAAAGCTTAAAAAAAAAAAAAAAAAGAAAGAAAAAGGAAAAAGATAAAAGGAAAAAAAAGAGAAATGGCCTGTCACAAAGGTGGACTTGTCACTCCTGACAACCCGCTGAAATTAAGGTAAGAGAGACAAGGGATGGGAAAAAAAACCCTTGGTAACTGACCATTAAATGATCCGTGTGTGTCCGTGTGTGTGTACTCAAGATTTTCTGATATCGTGGATCAGCTCCACTGTAATACAATTAGAGATGTTCCAGAAACGTAATCAGCAATAATTTTCCTTTCCAATGCAATTCTAACAAAGAGAGATCTGAAAT
Source organism: Neolamprologus brichardi (assembly GCF_056152115.1). Classification (NCBI taxonomy): domain Eukaryota; kingdom Metazoa; phylum Chordata; class Actinopteri; order Cichliformes; family Cichlidae; genus Neolamprologus; species Neolamprologus brichardi. Next base: position 6,089,415 of record NC_142119.1, on the reverse strand, counting down.
ATACTCCCTAAAAATCAGTCTTGGCTCAGTATAGTCAACATGAGTCTGGCTTTATTTCCAGAGTTTTTATCACTTGTTTCTATTCAAACATTATTACATTGTTACATTCTATTCAATGTAACAATGTAACAATGCGGTGCGATTTCATTAGACGGCAAACAACCTCCTCTGTATTTTAAAAGCTAAAAGGCACACACAGAGAAACTGACTATAGAGAAACGCAGCTTCAACATTAGCAAGAAGGAATAAAGAAAGAAAAAGCTAAGGAATCAAAACCAACAAGGCAAAGTAACAAAATGATTTTTTTACAAAGCCTCCCATAAAAAGAAGAGGAGTAAGAATATGATAGTCAGTATTTTTTTCTAACAGCTGCAGTCAGAGCTCATAAATAATTCATGACTGTCTCCAGTACACAGGAACAATCAGTATTTGTTGTGACTAAACACTTCTCATGAACACTAAAACAAATAATCTCACAACTGAACTCCAAATTTCTGTAAACCATGATTATCACATGATTTAACATAATTATGTATATTGCTTATTGCCTGTTTAGGGCACTGAGAAGATTGCTTTCTTCCTACGTCAAGAAACAGCTTAACATTTAAATAAGGGATACAAAGCTCAGCCCTTCATCATGGTCGGTCTGCTTTGCCCTTCACACCGAGTATCCTACTCAATACAAATATTCAACCCTTATTGGGATCAACAGCCTCTGACTCGTCGATTGCAGCATAAAATTTATTGCCCAACCCGGATGAATTATTGTATTTGTGATTTCCCCTTAGGAAGGCGGCGTGTGGAAAAGTGATCTCTGCTGTGCATGTCTGTGTTTACAGATAATTACCGTTTAACTGAAAGGCATTTTAAACATGACATAAACACGGATCATCTAAATGTTGAAAACCTGACAATAAAAAAAAAAGGAAAAATAAATATAGTAATAAGAATGAGACTATGACTCAAAATATGCTGAAAAGCAGAGCGACACTTTGCGATACCAAACTATAGATGGTTCTGGCGCCACTTAAAGGTGTGCACAAGCTGGACATCACTGAACTTCTGATGAGTATGCAGCTGCTGTAGCTTCCTTATGGTCATGTCTCAGCAGGAAAAAAAACAACAGTTGTTTACTCTACAGCACCTCTCGCTGTTCTCTTAGCCAGAACTTTTGTTCTCCATGTTTATCAGTCTAATAACTTCACAGCAGGAAGGAACAAACACTGGCAAGCATCTTAATAACCAAAAATCAAAAAGCAGAAAGTATTTAACCCAAACAGAAAACACAAAAAGCACAAAAACCCAACTGTGGTGATTCTGAGGCTAAATCTGAAGACGTGGCTGCAACAAACAGTCAGTGAAGTTAGCAAAGAATTAGAAAAGCATAATAAATGTTTGAAATTGACTTTGTATCAAGATCGTGCCCTTTTACTTTATTCAAACTTTAGTCACACTTCCAGGCTTGCTCATACACTTTGTACGCAGCAACAATGGGCATTACAATACTGTAATTATGCTTCCACGCAGCACAAAGACAAGGCGATTGGTACATCAATTTTCTTTCATCATTGTAGTTCCAATAATAACAACAGTGACATGTAAGAATGTGTTCACCCCGTCGTGTTGCTGGTGTCCCCATTCCTCAGAGACTGAGGGGTCTAAGAGCACGGGGTCACAGCACAGAGTGTTTCATGGGAAAAGAAACAAAAGTACAGAGACATTCCAACTAAATAACAACAGACCTAACTAATGTGTTGTCTACCACCTGCCTTGTTTCAATTAGATCTGGGAAGCCAATCCAGCACCAGCTAGGTTTCCTTTGATGAGTATTCATGTGTTCTTAATTTGGTTTTGTGTCGTTTACTTTGTGTGATATGTATGAGATGATTTGAGCTGCTCAAAAAATGTTTTTACAAGTAATTGTTTTACTAGAAATATGAGAAAGAACAGTGAAATTTATGTAGTTGAATCAATATTTACTTTCAATAGTAATACAGCTTAATTCCCGTAATGACCTACAGATCTATTATATGTGACTGTTAAGGACTTTATCTGAAAGGTGATTTTCTGATGTTTTGCACTGCTGATTTAAAACTAATTACAGATAAAGGTTAGATCTTTACAAATAATCTCCTTTTCAGAGGACTCACAAAGCTCTATTCATTAAAACATTCCCACAACAGGATTTTGCCTGAAGTTATTAGTATCAGTGCAGCAGCATTTCCTCACCATGGGTGAGCAAAGTGAATCAAGCTTTTTGTGAACAAAACGCCAACAAGAGGTCCTTTTTTCTCTTTAAATCACACCATTTAACACATTTAAATATATAAAAGTAATATTTTCAAAAGCCCTCTGAGTCAAATTGCCAGGTTAGTTTGTGCCACCACTGCATGTCATCAACTTTCATCTCCTCTCTCTCTCTCACACTTTTATCTTGTCCTTGGTCTCTATGCTTTTCCTTTCTTTTCTCTTTCCCCATCAGCCTCCAACCAGTCATGCCAGATGGCTTTTAAAACAAACAATCAAGATGTGATTGAAGTCAAACATCCAGGGGCTTAACAAAAGTATTGTATTAGCTATTTAGAAATAAGAGCCATTTTTGTACATAGTTCCCTGTTGTCAGGGGCTCAAAAGTAATTGGACAATTCTATGACGAGCAGTTTCACAATGAGGTGAGGGCAGCTACCTCGTTATTTTATGACAAGTTAAGCCAGCTGTGGAGTTGTGGGTGTTGCATTCGGGATCTTTTCACTGCAACTCAAACAGTCGAAAGAGTTGTCAATAAAACTAAAATATAATAAAATAAAAAGTAATTAACCTGTCAAGAAAATTGCAAATATTTCATGAAACCTAGACAAGTCAATGAGACTCTCAAAGAGGTCTGGCTTATCCAGATTGACAGGGAGATAAATGTAAGGAGAAGGAGAGCGCTCTGAAGCATCACATCAAACATGGTGGCATCAATGTTATGGTATAGGCATGTATGGCTGCGATTAGAGTTAACTGATGATGTGAGCACTTTCAGAAACAGAAGGATGAATTCTGGAGTGGACGGGGCTCCACTTTCTGCTCATATTCAGATAAATGCTCCAATGATGTTTAACAGTGCAATTTGAACCAAATGACTAAGATTCAAAATCTATGAGGGACGGTACACAGAGTCAAAACTACAAATGTTGTGTCATTGCTTAAATACTTGACTGATATATATATTTTTTACTTTCTTTACAGGTTGATCAAATCAGAGAGTTGACTTTAAAATGAAGAGCCACAGAGCCCAAGATGCACGGCCTTTGAGTCCAACATTTAAATGAATACAGAATTCAGAAATATTTTTTCCTAATATTCCACATTTGATACAAAAAGTGATTGTTCTGAAAGTAGCAGAATATGCTCAATGTATTCATGCATTTCTAACCAAAGCAGTGAGTTTTATAGAACAACATTTTAACCCTTGTAGCATAAAAACTGTTCCAGAGTAAACGGTGCCACGGTCTATGAGAAACATAGAGAACAAGAGAAGAAAATACGAAAGAACATGAGGAAAAAAGCAAAAAAGAAAAACAAAGGATCGCTTAGCCTAGAGCTAAAAATGCTCTACATAACAAGTCAAGCTGATTTTACCTTACGCTGCTAAGAGATATTAGACAGCCTGCATCCGGAGGCAAGTTCCTCTTGCATTTGATTTTTCATTTTCCTGCCTGACTACAATTACCTTCCCTGAAGCACAAATTAAAGATGCTTCATGGGTAACGTCAGCTTTTTACACTGCCTTTCTTAAAGGAAAAATCTAACAATGGAAATAAGACAAATATTCATACAGCTTTGCCAGAAACACACCTGTAACATGACACGTCTTTATAAATCCACTATTTATTCATTTATTAATTTGAAAAGCTTGATGCTACTCTTTTAGTAACCAAACTCACACAAATTATAATATCATCCTTTAACATGCATTATAGAGAAATGTACTCCTGTAATCGTGCCTGTGCTTAAATGCTTTTAGATTTGGCTATTAGTATTTTGTGTTTTGACGAGAGGCAATATTTTGTTTGTTCTCACAGATGAAATACAAACGACCAACAATTGATCAGGGCTGTTGTCTTAAACACCACATTGGTTACAATGTATGAGCCGCACAGGAGGAGGGAAAAGGAAGATTAAACAAAGACAGAAAACAGAAATGGCAAAGGGGAGCATGTGATAGCCGAGCGCGGTGCGGGTGGAGCCGAGGTGGTGCACGCCAGGAGAGACAAATGTTTTGAATAATTGAGCAAGCCTTTTCTGAGAACTCAGTCTCCTTATCAACTCCTCTTAGAATAACATGACACCAAAGCTTTCCTCTAATTGCTGATCTTTGCTTTTCTCTGCAGATATTGCTTACAAAGGCCTCTGTGAACGTTAACCTGAACGTTACAGTGCACACTGCAGTGGAGGAGAGAATCACGAGACACAATTACACTTTTACACAACGCACACATTTATTACAGGATGAGACAGCTTAAAAATTTCAAATTAATTCATTTCTAAATACCCGACCTGACAAAAACAAAAAAAACAAAAACCTAAACAATTAATTCCATTGTAAAAAAAAGAAAAAAGAAAAAAAGTTTAAATATTGATCAGTTCCTAAAGTTAAATATCAGAGTTCTCTAAAGTCATGTTTAAGCTTAAAACTGCTACTAACAAACTAAATTCAAATGCTTTCGATTAGACCAAATCGCACCAATATTTTTTTTTTAACTTTATTTGTCCCTCCAATTTATTCTATTAGTCTGTGATTGCTGCAATAAATGTATTTTATCTAAGGAATAATGTACGAATGGTGAATGAAAAAGATAAAAAGCCTTGTCATATGAAAAAACTAATTTAGCATAAACTTAACCCCCCCCATGTTACTAAAACTATACAGGTAGGAGTAAGACCTTTGATGCACGGATGCTTGGTGGATTCAGAACCCATTGTTGCCATGTTTTGATGCACTGAGGTGTCATTTTTAAGAATACAAGGAACAACGTGCAGTCTTGCGGTCATCAATGTTATAATCATCTTATTAATTTCTATAAAGAGTTCTTTGAGATGCTGCAGTGGTGTCACTCATGCAAAGATTTGTGTTACCATGTATTTGTCAAGTTGCAAATGTGGACGAAGCCTTGCTCACAAAAACCATCAGAAATGAATTCAAACTTTTCCAAAACAACTTCCAAACCGAGACCATCCTTCATGCACATGACCTCAGTCCACTCATTCCCGAGCCGTACACCCGCCAGCTTTGAAGTGGACTGGATGAGTAGTTGTTGGGAAATGTGAAAACATAATAAGACATCTTCCTTAAATTATTAGCTAGATGAAATATTCTACAAATATTTAAATTATATATATATATTACCGCTCTGTTTCTTTGCTTCTCTCCTTCTATTGCGCCAACATGACTGAGATTTCTCTCAGTCTATGGATTGGCATGTTTACTGATGAAAATGAAGACAGATTGCTGCATGAGGAGAATGATGAGGAGAAACTGGGTTTGGGCTGGAAGAAAGTTTGTGTGTGATGGAGAGGAAGCAGGAAGTGGGACGCATAAGAGCCTCCGGAGACTTAGGTAACCCCACACCACTATGTTTGGTTTGTACAATATTCGACAGGTAGCCCACTGAGCTTGAAACAATGCTGATTAAGCACAACTGCCTTGGGGAGTGAAGACAGTGCTGCGGTAATGTGAAAGTACAGAGAATGCTTAAGTGCCTTTCAAAGGGAATACTTTAGGACACACAGAGATTGAGAAACAAATTGCAAACACTTGCAGTCTCCTCTCCTTCACACTAAACCACCTGAACCCAACAACGTCCCTGTCAGAGCTTCTTTTACTACACCAGTTCATCTTTAAATGTGCTGGTGTAGTAAATTTAAGTGAGACAGAGATTTAAAAACTTTTATAACTAGAATAAGAACCAACTTTTTTTTTGAGGTTGTACCAAAGCAGTTTTTAGAGCGGGATCAAAACAGGCTTTCTTATTTTCTTACCAGGAGACACTGCCAGCTGAAAATGATGCAGCTTATCCTCATCTGGAAAACTGGCTTTGCATGTGCCTGGACACGAACGATGTGAGGAAAGAGGAAAAAAAGAGTCATTAGAGTCAGATAATAAAAACAGAAGCATATTTGCCTTACTGGCAAATAAAGGCATTAAAATCTAAGACATACTGCAATCTGTTCTAACCATAATGTTGATACCGCCTTAATTTGGTGCAGGATTTTTGCCTGTCCCTGTGGCACCATATTCCCCCCTGGTGTTCATGGACAGGTACTACACTTAAAACTATAAAAGAACTCCTCCTTTCATTTGTTTTACTTGCACACTTACCAGTTTTTCGATTAAAATAATAATAATAAAAATAATAATTCCTTTATGTCTTAAAATGACTCCAGACTGCCATCTTCACATTCACATTATATATATATGCAAATGAGCCCCAGCAACATATATAAGTGGTCACTATTGGCTTTGGTCACACACTGTAACACTACTCTGTGCTGCACAATGGAAGTTATAATATCAGAGTAATGCAGACACACACACGAACTAGAAACTCATTCTGAAGAGGATGATCAAATTATACCGGGCTGGCTGCCAGTCAATGCATCAGAATGTTAATATAACGTGTTTCACACATTGCTCCCTGATTAGAAAAGAATTAATGAAACCCTGGTTGTCTGAATCAGTGTCATTAAAGAGCCTATGAGAAATAAAGTGCTCTGCTTGCTCTATGAGAAGATTGCATATTGCATTTAAATACAGCATCAAATTTTTTACAACCTTTCTTCACCTCAAAACATGAAAATGACGTCTTAAAAGCTGCACATAAAAACTTACATAAATGGATCAATAACAACAATAATAATTATTATGTGATGAAGTAAACAGCTACAATTAAGACATGTTTATGAGCGTAAACCTATAGAGAATAAAAATGTCTTCACTGCACGGTGGATGAATCCCAGCTTTCACCTGGACAACAAAACTGCACTCAGTGAAGCCCATCAGTCACGAGTCCTCCTTGTTTTTTTACATCTGATTTGCTTCTTATTTCCCCATCCACCTTCTGTTTAACATACTGCCTTTAACAGGCAAAGCTCTCTGCTTTAAGTGATTCCAAGAAAGTCACAAATATAAAAGTGAAAGACTGTGAACACAAATCTGTCACTGTTCTTCACACGGGTGTTTCTCACTGTGTTCACAGCCGGTTTAATGAATTCATACTCTTCGAGGTATCTTAGCGTTCATACTGGGACGTAAAGAAAGGATACGTAGTGGTCCATACATATTTAACAAATGAGGTTTGAACACTCGGGAGTTCCTAAAACAGACAGCACTTTGCATCTAAAAAAAAAAACCCAAACAAACAAAAAAACATTGATATGTTTTGATAAAACATTTATCATCCAGACAACAATATAAATCACACACATTTTAAATTTTCTGTAAATTCTGTGAATCTCGGGCACCTCGACTTGAAGTATTTTCAGCTGAGCGCCATGTACCTGAAGTCGAGTGTTTTGACCGATGCATGAAAAGATACATTTTAGATACAAGTTGTAACGGCCGGCATTTTCTTTGTGAGTATTTATTACGGGAAAAAAAGCTTGTTTTAACGTTTAAGGTGTATTTTGAGCACCTGACGGCTCTATTTTGCTTTTCATCCGTAAACTCGCTCCGTACTCTTTTACGTGACTCTTGAGTAGGTGGTAGGGGACCGGTTTTCTGCATAGATTGCATAGTACAGTTTTCTGGTCCGTGTCAGACTTTTCATAACCAAACCATGTCCATGCTACAGAGGTAGCCCCTCATTTAGAAATATGGTCTTTGATTTGTTTTGACTGGTCCTTCTGTTTCTGTTATACTAACATAGAGCCTATAAAACAGGAAGCTCCGTTCTGCCGGAGGTTTCTTCCTGTTAAAAGGGAGTTTTTCCTTCCCACTGTCCCCAAAGGGTCATATGATTGTTGGGTTTTTTTCTGTGTGTATAATTGTAGGGTCTACCTTACAATATAAAGCACCTTGAGGCAACTGTTGTTGTAATTTGGCACTGTATAAATAAATAAAATGTAATTAAATTGAAGGTTGCTGATTGAAAATGTAATAATTAGATCTTTGTAATCAGCAGATTGGATAAAATCTTATTGAACAAAACAGATGCTGAAAAAGCTCAACTTGGGGAGATAATTTGCAGTATAAAAAAGTGAAATATATGTTATTCCAATAGTGAGATGGAAAATCACAATAAAATTGTATCTCGAGTGAAGTATTGAGGTAATATCGTATAGTGGGAAGTCTGGTGATTCCCACCTCTAACATATATTAAATCCTAATAATGTTTTGACACATAAGCCCGGTTTCCATAAATAAAAACTACTTTAAAAAAGCACTTTGCACAGAACATTATTTTATCATTCTTTAATTGTACAGCACAGGTTGCAGAAACATGAATGCCTCCTGCTTCACACTGCTGTTCATCTAAGAGCCGCATGACCTCACAGCAACTGTAGTGATTGTTTGAAAAGCAATTTAAAGAACTCTCAGGTTGTCATATGAGGAAGAGATCAAATAAGCTGCGAACACCTGCTGCAGCAGCGCCTACGTCCAGCAACTACACACTAGTGCTTTTTGGGGCTCTTTGAATTGGGTTTTAAATTTGAATCCCACAAAAACATCTTCTAAGAAAGCCCATCAGTGGTGTTACTTTCCTATTTCCGTGTGCATGACACATTGTTCATTGACCCTCAAGCTACACATCAGTTTCATCAGGCCACAAACAAAAACAAAAAAAGAAGCAACCTGGTCTGAGCCACAGCAAGCATGATGAACTCTGCACTTGTGCATAGCCGTGACCAAAGAAGATCTGATATACTGAGGTGGAAGTTCCCAAATTAAGGCGGGTGCTAAAATAGTAGCCAAGGGTAAAGTCTGTTTGAACAAATACCTCCCCTAAGGGCAGAAATACAGCGAGCAGCAAACGTCTTCAGGCCTGCATCACTTTTGTTTATATTTAAAGACATAAATCACTTGCAGCTTAACACAGAAACATAAGGTCGAACTCGACGAGCTGGCTGAAAATGTCTCTTATCATTTAAAAACATCCACTAGTCTGTCATTTGGACTAAGTAGTCTTCCATGAATCACTCATTTAACAAACATTTTAACCATGAAGTAAAAATGATCGTGTTACTGGTTGTTGCTGAATAACTTTGTGGCAATGTAATAACGGCTTAAAGTATGGTTACAAATAGCTTTCACTTAACATTAGCAAAGCAATTTGTCAAAAACAGAGAACGTGAAGCACATCAGAGGCTTAGTTTTTCTTTCCTGCCTCCTTTATACCATAACTGAGGAAATTAAGAGCCAGAAGGAGACTATGAGGATTTATGGCAAATTAGGCCAATTACTCAGTTGTCAGAGTTTCAGCTGCTTTTGACTGGCAGAAAACGTGGAGCTGAAAAAAAATGCTGTGTGTATGAAAGTGCAAGTACTTACTAGGAAGATTGGCTTCAAGTTCGGCAACTTCTGTTGGCAGAAAATAAGAACGAGTGAGACAGCAGCAAAAACACAAAAAAAAAAATAGGCTGAAGAATGAGGCACAGTGTGATATCCTCATACACAAAGAACTCCCACTCCCACACTGGTGTTTTTATAATGAGGTAATGTTTTAGTAGCTGCACTGTCAGGAAAGTTTCTCTGCATAAAACATAAAGTCTAATATGAAATTCATGCACGAAAAAATGTATTTTACATACGGCGCAGTGTAGCAGAGACACACGGCAAGTAACACGGTGGGCCAAAGTAGGAAAAAGGAGACGGGGAGAGAGAAGAGCAACGCAAGAAGGATAAAAGGTTGTTTTGTTCTCGCTGCCAGAGGGCGAGGTCGGGCTGAATTTTTAAAAGCGTTCAGGGTCTGTTGTGTTTTCTCACTACTGACACACTTTTCACTCCTAATTTGTGTCAGCTGGTTTAACACCTTTACCTCCCGGAAAAATACACAACAAAAATACCCGTTGTATTTTTCTTCTCTGGGCAGCTGGTGCTGTTGGTCGGACGTGGCCTGCTGAGAATTTTTACTTTGGTAAATATGCTCTTTGAGATGTGCATAGTCTAATAATTAGGTAATTCAAGGAAGTCGCTGGAGTTTCATCTGTTTCTGCACACAGAATGTGTGTACACAGTAATCTACTTAACAGCTCCCTCGGAGATAACGCCGGCTTACTGTTTTGCCTAAGGAGACCAACGATGGGCTTTTATCAGATTAAGAGTAGCTCACAGTAACAAACTTTGGCCAAAAGTCAAAGTCCTATTCAGATTTTGAAAAATCTTTAATCCATCACCTACAATTTAGGTCACCTTTCCCCAGCTAAGAAAAGCTAAAAGAGACTCCTTCCTTCTGGCTGAAGGTGGGTCTCTCTATATAACTAATATGTGTAAAAACATTTGTGTGAAGTATGTTTTTGGGATGGTTGGCTCTAAATCACCAACTTATACGGTCATGCATTCAACTTTATTTTGCGTCTGTAAACATGATATATTTAAACTATAAAATACCAAAATAACAATAATACAACAAGGACATGTGCAGCCTTTATGTTGGAGGGCTGGCACATGTCTTACTACAACAGTTGGCCTGAAAAGCGTTTTGTTAGTGGAGGTGAAGCTTCAGGAGTGTAAGACCAAGGAAATAAGAGTCTGACAGCAGACTGTAAGATTACATGTTTGATAATAACGTCAGACAAATGTGAGTGTGAAAGTTATTTCGAGGCTATTTTCTGTGTTGAAACACAAAATTATTCATTGATCAAGAAACCAATTTGTTTACATTTCTTGGGTTTTATTGTGTTGTCATGAGCTGCAGCTGCTGCCATTATTCATGCATGTTTGACTGGCAAAGCTGTCACCTGCTGGGAGTCCCAAAGGGAATGGCATTTGGGTATTTCGCCACGTGATGCTCAAACAAAGATTCTGACTAATTAGATGTATTACCTACAACTAATATTTTAATAAAGTTAATTTCCATGATTCTATGCATGTAACATAAAGAAATAAAGAAAGATCCCTTTGGAGAGATCATCTCTGTGTGCACCTCTGGGCGGCGTCCTGCTATTGCAGAGCCCTCACTGGAAGCCCCATTTTAACCACTTGCACTCTTGCCCTACGATGTTCTGGATCTACTCTCTACTGTGGTTTTCAAGCCTTCTCTCTTTGAAGGCTGCAACTTGTTCAGAATGCTGCGGCTCGCCTTCTTACTGGCACTAGAAAATTTGACCCTATTACTCCGGCTCGTATTGATCTACACTGGTTACCAATCAAATATCGCATTGAGTTTAAAATCTTGCTACTCACTTTTAAAATCCTGAATAACATTGCGCCCAGCTACCTCACTGACCTCCTCAATTTGTACACTCCTTGTCGTGCATTAAGATCATCAGGTCAATTACTCCTGGCCCAACCTAAGTTTAGACTGAAGACCAGAAGTGATTGTGCCTTTGCTTCAGCTGCACCCAATTTTTGGAATAGCCTCCCTGCTTCTACTCGAGCCTTGGACTCTATACAATCCTTTAAATCAAGATTAAAAGCATATCTATTTGACTTGGCTTTCCCGACCAGTTAATACCCTTTTAAATCTTTTAATTTTTAAACTTTTAAATCTTTTATTAGATTTTATTAAATTTATTATTTTTATTAATTTTACTGCTATTTTTGTCTTCTTAGCATATTTTGTATTTATCTAACTCTCCTGGTCTGTTAGTACCTCTATCCTGTCTGTGCTTGTGCCCGATTTGTACCCTGTTATTGACTTATGTTGACTCTCCATATTACTGTGAAGCACTTTGGTGTGCCTTCGGGTTTTTAAATGTGCTATATAAATAAAATTGTATTGTATTGTTGTATTGTATCTACTTTACTGTGTCTAAAACAAGCCTTCAACCAGAGTTTCAAGTTGAGGAGGAAGACGAAGTTGTAGAGCGCAGAGCAGGTGGCCAGTCTCACCTAAGGGCATGCCCATTTATAGGTTTAAACTAGAGGTTTAAAAATTGCTGCTATCGCTAGTCAACATTCAAATGCTAAACAGTTAAAGTACCTCTCTCCTATTTTATTACTGAACACTTGTTGTTGCCCATTGTTTCTGAAATGCTATAAGTTCAAGGGCTACAACCCAAAATGTAAAATGTGATTTGATTATTTAAGAACATGATTAAGTGTTTCTAACAACTCTTAAATACACACGTAATATCAGAGGAGACAGCATTGAACCTCGTCCTTACGCTCGACTCGGATTTCCGAGCGTGTACTACTATGACACGAGTCAGTCAGACTGTGTTCTGCCATTTAAAAACATTAGTAAATTAGCCTTAAGGAGCATCCCTAGTATTCATGGCGCTCTGCACAGTGAATGTTTTGTCTCTGTGGTCAGAGCCAGAGAGAGAGCTAACATACAAGTGACTCTCACCCTAACCAGTGAGCACAAATGCTGGGACAGACTCCAGCCACTTCGTCAAGCTAAGATAGAGAAACAGTTAAGAAGAAGGGAGGGAGGAAGGAAGGAAGGAAGGATGGAGGAATGGATTATATTCACAAGAGGAAAACTGTTGCAACCTTGTTGAAATCTTGTTTTGTTCCTGTAATTAAAAAAAGGGAAACTGAAACTGAAAAATGGACCAAATTATAAAATACCCGGGTACCTTTGGTAAGGAGGCGGTCTCTGATTGAGACCCTGTGGGTGGAGTCTGAGGCTCCGGAGGCACGGCCTGTCTTTCCTCCGTCTTCTTTCTTCAGCTTACTGGCCAACGTGAGCATGGCTACGTTGATGTGATATGACTGTCAAAACCACGGTGCACCGTGCTGCAATGCACTGCTGCTCAAATGCCTGCAAACAACACAGAGCATACAGAATAAAATGCTCAGTTACACCATACTGCATAACACACAGATGCAGATGCATTATAAGGTAGTCATACAGCAGTCAAATAATCCTGAATTACACGAGGGAGTCTGTGTTTTCATTACAAATAGATACAGTGGGGCAAAAAAGTATTTAGTCAGCCACCGATTGTGCAAGTTCCCCCACTTAAAATGATGACAGAGGTCAGTAATTTGCACCAGAGGTACACTTCAACTGTGAGAGACAGAATGTGAAAAAAAAATCCATGAATTCACATGGTAGGATTTGTAAAGAATTTATTCATAAATCAGGGTGGAAAATAAGTATTTGGTCAATAACAAAAATACAACTCAATACTTTGTAACATAACCTTTGTTGACAATAACAGAGGTCAAACGTTTACTATAGGTCTTTACCAGGTTTGCACACACAGTAGCTGGTATTTTGGCCCATTCCTCCATGCAGATCTTCTCAAGAGCAGTGATGTTTTGGGGCTGTCGCCGAGCAACACGGACTTTCAACTCCCGCCACAGATTTTCTATGGGGTTGAGGTCTGGAGACTGGCTAGGCCACTCCAGGACTTTCAAATGCTTCTTACGGAGCCACTCCTTTGTTGCCCGGGCGGTGTGTTTTGGATCATTATCATGTTGGAAGACCCAGCCTCGTTTCATCTTCAAAGTTCTCACTGATGGAAGGAGGTTTTGGCTCAAAATCTCACGATACTTGGCCCCATTCATTCTGTCCTTAACACGGATCAGTCGTCCTGTCCCCTTGGCAGAAAAACAGCCCCATAGCATGATGTTTCCACCCCCATGCTTCACAGTAGGTATGGTGTTCTTGGGATGCAACTCAGTATTCTTCCTCCAAACACGACGAGTTGAGTTTATACCAAAAAGTTCTACTTTGGTTTCATCTGACCACATGACATTCTCCCAATCCTCTGCTGTATCATCCATGTGCTCTCTGGCAAACTTCAGACGGGCCTGGACATGCACTGGCTTCAGCAGCGGAACACGTCTGGCACTGCGGGATTTGATTCCCTGCCGTTGTAGTGTGTTACTGATGGTGACCTTTGTTACTTTGGTCCCAGCTCTCTGCAGGTCATTCACCAGGTCCCCCCGTGTGGTTCTGGGATCTTTGCTCACCGTTCTCATGATCATTTTGACCCCACGGGATGAGATCTTGCGTGGAGCCCCAGATCGAGGGAGATTATCAGTGGTCTTGTATGTCTTCCATTTTCTGATGATTGCTCCCACAGTTGATTTTTTCACACCAAGCTGCTTGCCTATTGTAGATTCACTCTTCCCAGTCTGGTGCAGGTCTACAATTCTTTTCCTGGTGTCCTTCGAAAGCTCTTTGGTCTTGGCCATGGCGGAGTTTGGAGTCTGACTGGTTGAGGCTGTGGACAGGTGTCTTTTATACAGATGATGGGGTCAAACAGGTGCCATTCATACAGGTAACGAGTGGGGGACAGAAAAGCTTCTTACAGAAGACGTTACAGGTCTGTGAGAGCCAGGGATTTTCCTGGTTTGAGGTGACCAAATACTTATTTTCCACCCTGATTTACGAATAAATTCTTTACAAATCCTACCATGTGAATTCATGGATTTTTTTTTCACATTCTGTCTCTCACAGTTGAAGTGTACCTCTGGTGCAAATTACTGACCTCTGTCATCATTTTAAGTGGGGGAACTTGCACAATCGGTGGCTGACTAAATACTTTTTTGCCCCACTGTATTTCTACCACTTCCTTTAACTGTTCTCATTCTCACCCTCTGCATGTCTTCCTTCAATACATCCATAAACCACCTCACAGCTCCATATTTAACATCCATTGGACAATATACCCATTGCCCCTCCTCTGTACATGTCCAAATAGCTCATCAACTTTGACTCCAACCTGATGTGTGCCTCTCATGAACTCATTCCTAATCTTGTCCATTTTGGTCACCTGCAATAAAAATTTGCCACCTCCAGGCCGGCCTTCTGTCTAATTGTCAGTGCCACCATGTCAAGCTACACATCATAGCAGGTCTCACTACCATCTTGTAAAACTTCCCTTTTATTCCTGTAGCTCTCCTGTCACAAATTACCCCTGACATCCATCTCCACCCACTCCACTCAACCTGCACTCACTTCTTCATCTCTCTTGTACTGAATGGCTGACCCCCTGTTTAAACTCATCTACCTTCATCACCTCTGCTCCTTCACCCTTACACCCATCTCCCTCTCATTCACATGTATTCTGTCTTGCTTCTACTGACTTTCATTCCTCCTCTTGAGACCATAGCTTCACCTCTCCAGGCTCTCTTCCACTTGATCCCTACTCTCACTACAGACCACAGTCATCTGCAATCATCACAGTCCATCAGTGGATGGTCAGCCTGTCCATCACCACTGCAAACAAGAAGATCCCTGAAGTAAACTCACCCGACCTTGAACCCATCTGTCACTCCTACTGCACACCTCACCACCATCTCGTTGACCTCATACAGGTCCTGCACCACCCTTATATCCTTCTTTGCCAATCCTCACTTCCTCATGCAGCACCACAGTTCCTCTCTGGACACCCTATCATATGGTTCCCCTAGAACATTAAAGACTTAGTGAAGCTCCTTCTGACCTCATCTATACTTCCCCATCAACACTCTCAAAACAAGCATCACATCTGTAGTAACGTCACTTGTTAATTGCAGTTATTCAAACATTCACACTGGGTTCCTCCCACGATCTAAAATTGAGGACAAAAATTCAAAACTTCTCCTGTAACTGTGGTTTAAAACATAATGCTGTTACAATTATGCACATACAGGTAACACAGAGAATAGAGAGGAGCAAACACACAGACCACAGCTCTTTCAAGGTAAATTGCATCAAAGGCAAACAGTAAGAAGTCTTCTCTATTTTTTCACAGAAAATTTGTACTACTACATATCACATACATTACTACTACTGTGAAAAAAATGATTTTAAACTCGTTCATATTTAATCCATCTTAATTGCAACGCATAAGCAACTCATCTGCAATTCCGAATGATGTGCAGAGACGTGCTGAGAAAGTTTTGAATTATAGATATGTTAAGTATTATTTCCTGCACAATCATGCTTTTGATCTCGTAGCTATCATCTGGTTGCAGAGAAGGTGTGAATTTAGTGTGAGTTTAGTGGGGGGGGATTCAAATGTAACTCAAAAACAGGATCTAGTATTGAGCACCGCAACACAACATTTCCATCGACAGAAGGAAATCTCACTGCACACATTCCTTCTGTGTGATAAGCAGGTTGCTGAGTCAAGACATCACGGAGTGTTATATTTCTAGCAGTGTCACTACTCGTACAGTACAGTCCACAGCCAGTCATGGGCTGGAAGTTTTCATGATGAGAAAACAGATGGACCTTGAATCCAGGAACACAGATATACTGTAAACAAACAGTGTCTGAGGCCGAATGTAACCCTGACTGTTAAGGCTAAATCATCAGTGGGGCATACAGAGGACAGCACTGGCTTGCTTGTCAGTTTGTCTATCTTACCTTTTTCCTGACAGGTTACATTTTTTATCTGGAACATCATGAGACATTGCACGTGCAATATTTGTTCTTCGCTCTCATCTGACGAAATCTTTTTGGTCTTTTGAAAACATCATGTGCCACGGCGCTCTTACTGTGATACTGCTTCACAGACAGCGCAGGCTGCAGCTCTCGGTCAGTGTGAATCCAGTCTGAGCGATGTGGGAAGCAGAGAGTAAAGGTATCAACTATCAGCGGACCGTGAAATGTGTGTCACTGCGCCTGAGTCAAGGCCCACCTGCCTCAGCTGTCACTCACTGCTGCACCTCCTTGACACAAAGTACCTGGATGCCGGTCAAACAGTTAGCAGGCAACATATGACATATCTGTCGGTCCTACCGCAGTTCCAGCGATCAGCGCAATTGAAAATGTTCCCTAAATCCCAAACTTCCCCAAAACCCAAACCCAACGTGACCCAAACTAGAAGGTGTCGGCTCCCTTCTTATAACACCCAAACCAAACAGGGGTGTAGTACACGAGTTAAACCTTTGTGCAGGGCTGAAAGTGCTTCAAACACATTCAGGACTCGTACTAAAACTTTTCAGAGTGAAGTCACTGCCTCGTCTCCGAGCTGTGGGCTGCTGTGTTACCGTAAAATAACAACTACAAATGGCTCACACTGCTCAGCACGGCTAGCTGGACACTATGTCCAAGCTCATACGCAGCCTCGGCTAGGGGTTATTCCTCTCTAAACGCAGATGGGAGCAGCTGTACAGCTGAAAGTTGCCCGCAAAGTCTGTGTGCTAACTGCTGTTAGCCTGTGTGTGAACTGTGTTACCTGCTGTCTCAGAGCTAGCGCTCCGCGCTACACCATAATCAGCCGCCCCTCCTCTGCTCGGGCCGCAGTCTGCAACTCCAGCCGAGGGTCGTAGCAGCTCCGTGCGCCTGTAAATAACCTCAAAAATGACGCCCTGGAGGCACGAAATGGATATGAACTGATTTAGGAATCAGCTGTCAGAACTTCGCTCCGGTGTCATGGGCAACGGAAGTGCAGTGAGTAGTTTACCTTATTGTTGTCCGTGTAGACACTGCAGCTGATAAATAGTTCCGCAGGGCGGCAGCCGTCTTCTCGTCCATTCTAGTAAGTTCTAGTTTAAAATGGGTAGTAGATGATATGATTATTTAAAAAAATTAATTACAGAAATAATTTAACATTACATTGGTATATTATTTGTACATTTGTACGTGCATTTCATTTATGTCATTAACTACAGCAGCATTTCTTTGTCATGTTGAAAAACTGAGACGTACATTTTAAAAGTGTATGTATTTTTTCTTATATTGAGATCTTCCAGGGATTCATTGTGCAGTTACACTAAAGATCCGAGTGGGCTGTAGTTTGAGTTTGATACTGTTTCTCTAAAAGGACTTGGACATGAGTAAAATATTTCCACTTATATATAAACACACAAATAATGTGTTTATATATAATTATGAGCTGCGTGTAACCAGATATATTGTTTTCAATGGAGTCAAAAATGGGAAAAATTTAATGTTTTTTATTTGATGAAAAGCAGGGATACATTTTTGTTCTGTACGCACACTATAATTGCTACTTGTTGCATAAATTCAGTGATTCTTTATCAAAGTACAGACCTGCCACAGCTTAATTCCTCTGCATTTTTTTCAGATTTAAGGTATATATTTGACCGTCTTCTTCCTCCTCCCCCTCTTCCTCAGTAGCACAATCCTTACTCACTGCCTTGAAATGACTTCATTGTAACTGGAGACTGAGTCTGAAGGGCTTTCGGGGAAAAATCTCAGTCAGCCCGAGTCCTGCACTCACCTTTCTTTTGACATGAAAAAAGATAACTTTGCCACCCTGACAGTATACATGTTTCAATATAGCTATAATGTACTTATATACTTGTGCTAATAACATCTTTGTAATGAGCAGTGAATATTAACATGTCAACCATGAACATTTGAAACTACATTTTAAATAAAGCATATCAGCCATCTTATTCTGGCAAAGCATCACCTGTTTTCAAAATTAATCAATAACTCAATATTATTTTTTTACCATTATACTTCATCAACACTCTAAAACAAGAGTGTTTCTGAGGAACCAAGTTGTGTGATCCATAATGCATGTACAAGATACATTTTAAAGGGTTTGAAAAATGTAAATTCAAGAGAAGAAAGAAAAGGAGAAATGTTGTATAGACAAAGAGGAGTAAATGCAGTCATGTGACCAATGGGAAACTAGGACACGGTGCAGTTCTGTGGATTGAGTGAAACAGTGGAGCATCTTTGATTAACATATGTAAGATATCAGTAAGTAAAAGAAAACACTGAACAAAAGTGGAGAAACACACGAGTGCAAGTGAATAGTTTCAATATGTGTTTGTTGATACAAACAGCTGCAGTCTTTTTATGAGGAGGCTGGAATCACTTACAGTCGGGCTATGTGGATAATTAAATACACCTACAGGTCCTTCTGCAGTATTAATCTGGTTGAAGTCTGGACTTTGCAGCACTGGATGACTCGCTTTTCACTCTAGAATACTTTAGCATACGGAGGAGTTCGTGGTCGAATCAGTTGCTGCAAGGTGCCCAGGGACTGTCCCTGCAAAGCAAGCCCAAATCATCACGCTCACAGCACTGGGCTTGACACTTGGTATGAGGTGTTTGTGCTGATGAGTTGTGTTTGTTTTTCCACATGTGGTGCTATTTTATAGGCAAACATCTCCATTTTGGTCTCATCTGTCTAAAGCAAATTCTTCCAGAAGTTTGGGTTTGTTCAGAAGCAACTGAAAGGTGAGGCTTTCTCCTCGTAACCCTTTCAAATATTATTTGGTCTTTTTCTAATTTTAATGTAATGAACTTTAATGTTTAAGAACTGTGCAAACAATGTACAAAGCAGCAAATAAATCTTTGCCCCACAACATCCAGAACTTGTTCCAAATAAGACAAAATACTCATGACCTGAGAGGAATCCTTATGTTCAGCAAGCCAATAGTAGGGACAAATGTAAAACATCACAGCATTACAGTCACATGAGTTAGTGTGTAGAACACCTGTACAGATGAAATCAAGAAAAGTACATCAATACACAAATTCACACGATTGTTTAAAAATAATAAATTGCATGAATATAGGAAATATTCCTCTCAGTGACTGAGTTGTCTCACTGTGCTCTAATGAAGCCTTGTCCTCCTTTTTATAGATCAAAGCCAGAGTAACCCAAGCTTAAAGCGCTCATTAAGGTTTGTAACAGATATAAAATAAGCTCAGAGATTAAGCAGGTGTTAACCACAGCGTGCTTAGTTTATGTAAAAATGTAGTTTGTTATTGTTTTGGTTTAAGTGCTAAAATTGTTTTATGTGTGTGTGTTTATGTGTTGTATATGAGTGCAGACTTGTATATAGTTAAACATGTATGGATCATATAATGTTGAATTCTGAATATGGATTTGTAAGTAATAAAAGTTGAAATACGGGGTAGGAACAGGAAAAGTGTAGACTTCATCCTACTCTGAGCATGCTCATTCAGTAGACATAGATATATACATGAAACGTGATGGTTTTTAAGTTTTGTTTTTCTTTTTTCTCTTGTTATTTAAGTTATATCTTCATGTTTGAATTAAAATTCTATCTATCTATCTATCTATCTATCTATCTATCTATCTATCTATCTATCTATCTATCTGTGAAGGTGTTCTCTTGCATTGCCGTGCAGGGCAAAGGCTCATAAATTCAAACGTTAGGATGAAGAAGCATCTATGTATGAAATGAAAACCTCCTGTTTGCCATGTCTGCACAAAGACACACAAACACACTCAGAAATATAAAGCGGAGTATTTGTTGTTTGACAGAACAGCGCATTTTTCTTGGAGCAAACCCAGTTCGCCCTAAAGTATTTGGACAAAACTGTTCATTCACTCGGCCAGTTGAACAAGGAACAAGGGTGGTGCTTTCACTGTAAACAAGCACATGCTCTTGACTGACCCGTCTGATTAGATAAGGGTCTTAAAACAGGAGGGGCGTATTAATCTTGCAGCGGGTGCGCATTCTGTTTTTCATCGACATGTGTTTAGACAGGTGTTGGCCATCAGGCTTTCTGGCCAAAGGATTTACCCCGTGACCGTGTTACGTTCACTTCCTCACTTCACGCAATGCGTTTGTTATTCGGAGGATGTCCAGTGACAACAAAGCGTACACCTGTATTTATTTGTGGGAGTGTTGGTGCTTCATTGTAGAGATCGAGAACCAAAGTAAATAAATAAATATTTATAATGAATAGTGCAAAAATTACACTCGAACCCTGAGCAAATAAATACTCTCATAAATCATTGAGAGTTTTAGCCTAAAGAGAGAGCGAGAGATCAAGAACACAGACTAAAGAAATAGACAAATTAGACTTTCTGTCCTTAAATGACCCCAATCCAGTACTGAAAATCAAGACATTTACTAAAATTATGTATACTGTCACGTCAGGGCCTCAGAGATCAAAACAGACTAAAGAGGGGGATTTAAAACAAAGTTTGTTACTTTTATACCCAAAGGAGGCAATTAACTGACAGAAGTGCCCCTTAAGGAATTTCTGAGTTCTGTTTATCTTTTCAGAAACATCTTGAAATTGAAATGTTTAATTAGCTTCTGTCAGCTTTGATGTCTGAAGCCCACCGGTGCCTTGGAAAGTATTCAGCCCAAGTGAAAAAAACAGTCCCATAGAAACATATTAGGATTTATCTTCTGCTGCTATGTTGTCTACAAGCCGGTGGCTCTGGATTGTCCTTGAAGGCAGATCTTTAATCTTCATTTCCCTTCCGTGACTCAGATTCAGTCACGCTGCTTGGAAAATATTACACAAGTTATTATTTTATAACTCCAACCGACTGAAGCCGTGTGCGCTCCTCACAGTGCATGTGCTATTTTGAGGTACTGACTTGATTTAATGTCACAGTAATTTGACGTTTTAAGTCGAGCTGTGGAGACTGCTTACCGCTTTTGGTGACTTTATTATCAAGTTACAGCAAAACTAATGAGTTCCAACTTTAAACCACAGGATACCAGTCATCGCATTTCCATGTAATTATTCACTTCCGAGCTAGCTTCATTACACAGCTGCCTTGAAAGTAAACAAAAACAATCTGCTATATTTATTTATTTATTCCTAAAATTTACAAGCAAGTTCATACAGTACAAAATCAGCTGAATGGAATTTCAGTGTATTTTATTTGAAATTACAATGTGATTATATTTACCTACAAGTACGTACAGATAGTACCCTACAATAAGTAACAAGTCAAGTTTTTACAGAACACAAAGAAATTATTATATTATCGGCCAATTTCAGTAGCTTCTAAGTACAGAATAAGCAAAAAAGAACAAATAAACATAGAATATCCATCATGCACATCAATATAAGGAAGATTAAAAACTATTTTAATAAATAACAATGTAAAAAGGTAAGTCACTCAATAATATGGCTCCCCAGCGTACTTATAATGCAGGATGGGGAAATATTGCTTGTTTTCTGCAAAATTAGTTATGCAACACTTAAAATGACTGTATATTTTAATTATTTCTTTGGTGACAATTTGCAGGTCACCTAAATAATGTAAATACAGTTAAACTGTTATTGGTACTTTATTAAACCACTGTATGTTATGTGCTTGTATCCAAGGACAACGGCTAAAAAGAACCGTCTTTGTTATTTCTAATTCATTTTCTAACTGGCACAATAAACATCTGTAGTTTATGGGTGAACCAAAGATTTGCTCATATGTTTTCAGAAACCAAAGTACAGAATAAAAAGAAAAAATAGTTTTAAGAAAGATTTTTCTTAAATGTCCCCAGAAGTACCCCTGGTTACTCTGAATGCACAATAAAGTCATGTCTGGCTGTCAATTCAGATCACACTGCGACTGCAGCAGCAGTGACATCAGCCCCAGAGGCTCCAGTCTTAATCATGCAGAAACAAAAAGTTACACTTGGGGCTTTGCTCTCCCAACTGGACCAAATGACCCAGATGTTGGCACAGTGTCCACTCAGTTTAAAGGAAAATGTATCCACAAGAACATGAGTAATGCTTGTGATATCATTTTTATATCGTTATTATGTCTGTTGCCAACTTGCTATTATCAGCTAGGTTCTATCAAAAATCTGTTGCTATTGTGTGCAATCCATCCTTGTCTGATTCAGGGAACAGGGGTTTTCTCAGAGCGAGAAACAGAGCACAGTGCAGACAGGATGCCAGTCCATCTCTGCACTAACACTTACTCCGATTAGGTGTAATGCTCTGGCCGCTGACAGGTGAACTGAATGACACTGATTATCTCTTCATCATGGTACCTGTTAGTGGGTGGACTATATCAGGGTGCAGGTGAACATTTTGTCCTCAAAGTTGATGTTAGAAACAGGAAAAACGGTGAGTTTTGAGTTTGACGAAAAGGCCAAACTGTGATGTTAGATGACTGGGTCACAACCACAGCTCTTGCGGGGTGCTCCTGGTTTATAGGGATCGATCAAAAGTGGTCCACGGAAGGAACAGTGGTAATCCAGTGACGGGTCATGGACCACCAAGGTTCATGGATGCACATGAGGATTTAAGGTCTGATCCGACAGATGAGCTTCTGTAGCTCAAAGTGTAAAAAAACAAAAAAACAAAAAGTTTGTGCTGGTTCTGATAGAAAAGTGTCTGAACACACAGAAGATCAGAGTTTGTTGCGTATAGCTGCAGATCAGTCATGCTTATACCTGATGGTAAATACAGACAGCCATCAACCTTGCTGCCTTGTTGACTTTTCTTTCAGACTAATTTATGTGTGAAATGTAGAAGAATGTTATGAGCTGAAATTCCCTGCAGTAGTGATTCCTGAGCAGAGTAAGACATGTAGCTTAGTGCTGCCAGAGAACGTGTATCAGGCTCAAATTTGTCATGTCAGAAAAAGGCATAACTTTTGTGTCAAACCCATTACAAGCAATCCACCTTTACTCATGTACCATTAGATGTGGTGTTATTGTCGTAGTTGAGCTTTAGGAATATGCGACGTGACAGGGCAAAGTGCTGAAAGAAGAATTGTGTCAAAAAGTAGACCCTGATGGCAGTATTTGGTCATGCTGTCCTCGGGCATGCGGGAAGCTGATGTGTAATGTGCAGTGTTTGCAAGTACCAGAAAAGACAGGCTTACTGAGTCACGAGAGGACTGTTTGTGCTTCCTTGTGTTCATTTTACGATGTATGTTCTACAAAATTATTTGTCTGTTATTAATATCCTTGCTTTGGTTTTTAATGCATAACATTCAAGTCTGCACAGATGGAAACGCGTGTTTAGCAGACACATCAGACATGCTCACTGTTTGATGGAACATCTCAGTTGGTTTGAAGTTGCTCCAGCGCATTCTGCAGAATTCAATGAGAGTTACTATCAGAGCCTGGCGTCGCTGACGTAAAGCACAGAGTTTTCTTCAGTCACAAATCACCGCACACGTGCGCTGACAAAACTAAACTCTCCCTGAGCCCTTTGCTTCTGTTTGATCATTGCATAGGGATGGAGGAGGATGCAAATGAGCTCTAGCTCATATTTGTATATTCAAATATTTGCTTATTCAAACTCTGGGCTGCCTCTTTTTTTCCTTTCCTTCAGGCTCGTCTGTGGTGGTGTTCCCTTGTGCCCTACCCATCTCATCCTCCTCTTCTTCTGCAGGTCTTTGTTTTGCTTTTTCCTACAGGTCATTGCAGATCAAGTTAGACCAGTAAGTCTTCAAAATGTTCGTTAGACAGCTGCTGATGAAGGTCTGTGTGCTATTGATGCAGCCTTTCTCATCCTCCAATGTTCTGCACCACAGAGCAAAACTGATTTAACATCAGAGTTGAAGATTCTGATCTTGGTTTGTTTGTGTTCTTGACTTCCAGGTGGTCTTCAAATTATTCTCAGCTTTCACATTATTTTTAATCATTTCCCATTAAAATCCGAAACTGTTACATAGACACAGACTGTGTCCAAAGATGTGGAGTCTGCAGAGATGCATGCACAGAGTACCCCATTGTGCAAAGACGTAATTCAAAAGCAGATCAATAAAAATAAATCACTTCAAGCTGACTTTCTGCTAAGCTTTGTCAGCAGCCTGACAGAACAGATGTGATTTCAAAGGACAGACAGCTATTGATTTCCTCCCATATTCTTTAGATGGTAGCAGGGGGCTTATAATGAGATCTGAATGGAGCCCATGCACTTGAAACATCAGACAGAAAGGAGGACGCAGATGTGCAACAGTAAATTGTTGTATTTAATACATGAAAGTAATATTATTTACAACTATTATTCTATCATAGTTTAAATCAGCTGTCGCCTTCACTACATTAATTACACCACACAGTAAAAAACTGCAATAATGCTCAAAGGAAACTAAAAAGTTAAAGGTAAAAAAAATCATTTAAAAATCCAGAAATTGGAAGAAGAAAATTATAAAGCACCGGGAAGTGAGAATGTCATGTTTTCACTATTTAACAGATTCTGATAGATACTTCTGCCTGGTCAGAGGAGGAAGACAAGAAGATACTGTAAGAATAAAATGATAAAGAGTGAAACAAAATGTAGGTAACTACATATTTTGAGGATGTCCTGTCAGGTTAAAGAAAAATTAGGATTAGGCAAACATGCTTACTTGGCCCTCCTGAGTCAAACCATGATCTCAAATCATGCCAGCAGCACTAAGGTTTAACACTCCTGCACTGCCAGTACTATAATGTGTTTATAATAAAGGCCTTCAGAGAGTTAGGGTTTATGAGAACATAATTGAGGCTATTTTAAGCATAACAAACATGACAAAGTTACTCTTAGCTCAGTAAAGACAAGAATAAAAAAGGATTAGTCTGGAGATCAAGCCCATAAATCCACTGTGGTCTGTAATGGGATGAGGGCCCTGAGAAGTTCAAAGGTTTTCTAAAGCCCTGTAGACAAGAGTGATACAAGGTCATAGAGAACTGTTAAGAAGCAATAGCAACTCCAACCCCTTCTGATAGGTAAGGAAATTCTATTTTCTCACTGAGATTCTGAGCAAACAAATTTAAGAGAAGCTGCGATGAACTTTCAAAGACTGAAGGTTGAAAATGGCCTAAGCACACTGACATTAAGATAACAGGGGCTTCATTTACATCTCCTCCTGGGCAATGAAGCCAAGCAGACACTGATGATGATGATGATGATGAAGAAACCAAGGACACAGCAGTCGGGTTTTAATGGTGATGCTTTGCCAGACTTACAAAAACCTGATCGGAATGGTCTCAGTCATCAGTAGAACATTGATCAATGCCTCCCTCTAGTGGCAACTTATGAAACATCATGAAGGCTTCACACGTTTCTGAGAATTTACTAAAGCAATCTGATGCAAACACTGAGTATATAATTCTATGCTTATAGGGAAAAGTGCGTATTCAGCAGATAATCAATATCTGCACAACCTTTCTGTGCAACTTCTCTATGAAAAGGCTGGTTTTATAAAAGCTGGATTATTAAGTGTGATGGTGAATGTCACTCTTATGTTTGTACGGTAAATGTACACACGTGACTAATTTGAATGAAAATACAGGAAATAAATTATGTAATTAAAGCATTGTATAACACTATTTGTTTCTGAGCTTGTCCTAAATTTTGAGTATCAAAGAGATACATTTGTGCACAGAGAAACTGAAGAGAAAACAAAAACAGGACATGTTTTCTACTGGATCCTTAATTAGGTTCATTTTTGTTGTTTAAAAAAATAATAATAATAATAATGGAGGAGACATGTGTCAGGCTTCCTGTGGTTTGCAGGCCAAAAGGTAGTAATACTTGACAGCCACCACCACCTCTGTCTCTGCAGAGGTCACCTTCATTACAGACATCAGCCTATGCAGAGAAACACAGGAAGCAGAGCGCATGATAATTCAGCTAGAGGGACTCGTTTAGACAACAACGAATGCCAGTCTCACACCTATAATTGGGGTTTTTCCACTGACATTATTATCACCCACAAAACCTGCTGACATGTTCGTCATGTTACTGTATGTAATAGATTTTAACAATGAGGAACATTAAACTGTCAAAACACATTATTATCATTATGACACATATACACCGTGAAGGTTCACCTCTGACAGATGTCCTGGGAGAGCCTGGAGGCCTCCTGCGGGTCGTCTCTCAGCAGAGCCTGATAGCTGGAGAAAGACTCCACCAGCCCCATGTAGCTGGACAGAGGCATGGTCTTTCTGTCCCACAAACACTCCTGCCTGTAACACAAAATACACTCGCGGCATGAACGCAGTCAGTGGAGAGAGAGAGAGAGAGAGAGAGAGAAATAAAATACCCATCAGACATGCCAAGGGGATTTTTTTTAAAGTGGATGCTGAACATAAAATAGCTAAAGTGATATTTTTATGTTTTTTTATTTATTTTTTAAATGTTACAAATTACAAAGTACACAACATGTATATGCTGGAAAGAATTAAAATGTCTGTTACATTAGTACTGCTGGTCTGCTGCGAAAATTCCATATTAAGAAACAATTAGAGTTAGGATTATTTACCATTCCTTGTGAGGGTAGGGAATAGTTTCTAAGGCCTCCCGGTACAAGTTAATAGAGCTCACTCCAAGGTGGGGGCTGCGGTATGGCTGCAACGCTGCATAAAACTGGCAAATCCAACAGAAAAGGCCATGAGAAGTATTTATTATGAATTTGTTAATAATATGACAAAGAGCATCAACCAGACATAACTCAGTAATATTCAAGTTATGATAACTATGAGCTGTGTGTTACAGTCCACTCAAAGTTAGTGCACCTCACTCAACTGCACCCCTCAGCTCAGGCTGTTTTACCAGAAACGCCCTCTAGATGGCAACGCACATCATCTTAGTTTCTTAACAACAAAGTAATCCAAACTCTGATGAGGTCTGTGTCCTTATGTTTGCACTGCACCAAGTGCTGTTTCTCTGGATGATGTGGCAATGAAGCTGGTGCATAAAACTCAGCAGAGAGGAGATGCTTCCTTTATTATTATTTATTATCTTTTGGCTGTTTTTTGAAAGCGCTGTTATTCACTGCTCACATTCCTATAAAATAACATCTGAGTGGCACACAAACCCTCCTTATATATTTATTAGTTAAGGTGGACTTTTTTTACCCTCTAAAACAGACTTTAAACACAGGAACATCTAATCCTTTTTACATAAATCTTTTCTGTAAGAATTATTTCGTTTAAATGTAACTATTTTAACTGAAACCACCTTCCTGGACATGAATATGAGGCTTGAATAATGTTTAGTCTTAAAGAAAAGAGTTATTTTAGTAATCATGTTGACTTTGTGGTGTATAAGTGAGCGCTCAAGAGTTTTTCCAGAAATGGTTTTGCTGCATTACTTTAAAAACCACTAGACTATAAACAGTGGTAATGAAAACACAGCAGTCTATTCTAGGTGGATATTATGCGAGCACCTCTTTGCAGACTTGGTTTAGTGAGTGCGAGCAGCAGTCGCTGTAGCTGAGCTCCATGTCAATGGTGTAGTTGAGCAAGGCTAAGCAGCCGCGGGGCTTCAGGACCCTGTGGACCTCTTTGAGAAAGCGTGGCCTGTCAAACCAGTGGAAGGCAGACATGGCCGTCACCAGGTCCACTGAGCTGTCAGCGAGTGGCAGCTCCTCGGCACCACACTGTCTGAAGATGAAAGAGGAGCAAAGGCCAAGTGAAACTTTTGACCGACTGCAGGATCATTTTTCAGAGTGTTTATGCAGGACTTCTGAAAACACGTAGCTCGTGGCAGAACAATGTAACCCCTGTCCTGTGAAGGCTGGTCATGCTGTGAGGCTCGCGTTATGGAACATTCTCCTACTAGAACTGAACAAATGATGTGGCATTAACTGGGGTATTTTATTTTTTTACAGGCATGAGTTTTGATAAATTCTGACTTGTTTGGTCTTTTCTTACTTGTACGTGATGTTTGGCTCTTTAGCATGCTGCAAAGCCACTTCCAGCTGGGCGGGACTCACGTCAGTGCCCACCACACAGGCGAAATGTCTGGCCAGCAGCAGAGTGCCCTGTCCTGAGCCGCAGCCCACGTCCACTGCCAGCTCAAAGGGCCGACCTTTCTGACAAAATATTCAACATGTTGTTAACGCGCTGTAAATGTTTGATGGCAGTTTACAGTGGAAAGGATTCTCGAAGGATTTGTCACACTTACATGTTTTTCCAGGAAGTCGAGCACGTGTTGAAATAGATGATCTGATGGAGAGCTCCTGTACCTCCAGTAGGAAGAAGCATGCTTCTTGCCTTCAAACAGGCGGTAGGCCATGGTGAGCTGAAGCCTTCTTAAACAGCTGAACCAGCATCAGTTTAAGTAATAAGTTACCTAATGTGGTGTTGTTGTTTTGTCTGTGTATTTTTCTTTTTGACCAGATAAGAGAAGTGAAACTCTACACTCCACTGTGAGAATCAGCAGTAAGTCACAAACACAAAGAAAGACACACAGTGGAGTGGGAGCTCCCACTCCTGCCAAAACCTGCTTTGCTTCATAATTAGAGCCTTTTAAAGAGACAGTCTTTTTTTTATATACTCCTATTTTTTGCTTGTTCTTATAATAATGTTGTTGTTTTCTTCTTTCCCTACATAATACTGATTTCTAATATTCTAAATGTCAAATTTAAGCCATGATATTAACATTAAACTGAAATCTGGGTCAAGCTCAAAAGCGCTGTGTGAGAAAAGGGTTAGATTATGGGTCATGTGCTCCCGTCACAACCAATAAAAACTCCTGGCTGAGGCTGTGTGTGTGTGTGTGTGTGTGTTTGTGTGTGTGTGTCAGCATGTCTTGTTTGTGTGTTACAGTTAAAGTGGAGTCTTTCAGTATTTCCTGTACCAAAAAGTTTAAATGTCACCTACAGCACATTTTATTTTGCAAGGAAAGGTAATGGTTTCCTCTTTTCCCACGTGTGAGGTACCTTTAGAAGGATGGATTACATTCATGAAAAAACCTCCAAGGAAGTAATTATGATGAACTTCAGCGATATCTTTTCTTGAGAGATTTACAGTTACTTAGCAAAACACATTTGGCACAGTGAGTTCATCTTGACCCCATTAGGCCACTTTAAGTTGTAAAGTTTTAAGAGTGCATTTTACATGCGCTACTATGGCGGCACGGTGTTTAGCAAAGTTACGTCACACCAAGAAGGTCCTGAGTTCAATTCCACCATCAGGCCAGGGTCTTTCTGTGTGGAGTTTGCATGTTCTCCCCGTGTTTGCGTGGGTTCTCTCCGGGTACTCCGGCTTCCTCCCACCGTCCAAAGACATGCAGCTTGTGGGGACAGGTTCATTGGATAGTCCAAATTGCCACTAGGTGTGAATGTGCAAGTGAATGTGAGTGTGAATGGTTGTCTGTCCCTGTGTGTTGGCCCTGCGACAGACTGTGGACATGTCCAGGGTGTACCCTGCCTCTTACCCTAGGACAGCTGGGATAGGCTCCAACCCCACCATGAGAAGTGGAAACGAGGGGATGGATGGATTTTACACTACACCTAAATAATACCTACACTAAGACATATCTATTGACTCTGACAGTTCATTATGTAAAAAATCTCTTAAATTGATTTCCGAGTGATAATGACAGCTATTCTTTCAGCTGGAACATCAGGTTAACTATTGGAAATATTAAGGAAGGGGCACTGATATGGTTACAATAAGAAGACAGGCCACCCACAATATCAAGACCGTTGACAGACTCATCTAAGCACCCACCCACCTCCACCCCCTGACGTGACACAGCTGGTTAATCTTCAATTCTTTCTTTCCACTTATGTAACCTGTGACTGTGCATGTCAGACACCGGTTTAAAGAGGTTAGTCACTTCAAAATGAAACATGTGTCCAGTTCAAGAAAATCAGTAAAACACAGAATCTGCTGATAAAAACATGGTTTATTTAGAACAACAGGTTTATGTATCTCTCAGTGATATTCACTGAATGTTGAAGTGTTGATTAATGTGGTTTGCAGGCCAGGATGCAGAAATAATCCAGTTCAAGCTCCACTTCAGTGTCAGGAGACGTGACTCCCATCTCTTGAAGGAACCTGTAAGAAGATCAGTGACACCAAAAAGTGTGAGTCAGATCACAATAACAGGCACGGGCCAGTTAAATATCTGAAATTGTGTGTGCAGGTGACCTCTTCTCAGTGTTGGACAGCAGCTCTTCAGCACCTTTGGGGTCTTTCAAAGCATAGGCTTGGAACATGGACCAGCTTTGCATGAAACCCACCAGATGCCTCACTGAGATCAAGGACTTTGCTTGAAAACAATCAATCCTGTCGGATCAGTAAAAATAATACAATTAATCTGATGAAAAAGCACCAATAATGTCTCCTATAAGGCACAAGATTAGTTTTACACACAGCTGAAGAAATCATTCCAGCCTAAGTTTGTATTATTGGCAGTGAGTTTCCTCTGAAGCAACAAGTTAATGCTGTTTTTGTTCTTAAGTGGTTTTTATTTAGCCATCACAGAGGTAGCATAAAGACAGGGATGTGTTTGTGTTTACCTCTCTTTGTCTGGAAACGGGATGGCAGAGTACAGCAGGTCCAGCTTACCCTCAGCTAAGGCTACTCGGTTGCTCATGTACGGCTGCAGCGCCTGCTTCACCTGGAAGTGAGTTCATAGAGGTGTGAGGTGGTACTGCACCATTTGTTATGTGACTGTCTGCAAAAGCTGTTAAAATAGTACATTTCTAAAAAGACAAACAAATGATACATTAAAACAGTGAATGGTGGAACTGCTGCGAATAGTGACTTTACAAAAATATGAAATTCTCAAAACAGTCAGTGCCCAGTATTATTCTTCAACAAGAGACATTTACCAAAGTACAAACAATTTAAAATAAAAAGTTATGCATTTTATAACAGAGAGAAGGCTTAGCTGTAGTGTTCGATTTTGTTAAGGGACAGAATTGCTAGCTCTTTCCCCAAGCCTACATTAGGCAAACTATATTTAGTTCCACCTTAAAAGCCAGTCCAGTGCTGGCTGCTGTGTTTGTCTTGGTGTTTATCATTTTTGTCTTTAATTTTAAATTGCTGTACACTTCACTTTTATTGTTATTATACATCTTATCTATCTGTAGATCTCAATTTTTAGATCTATATATGTTTGCGTTTGCCTCTGAGTGGATGCAATCGTGTGGCACACGGGTCACACGTGTGTGATTTTTATGGGAAATCACAACAAAGCGTTGCTGCTTTTATTTTTAAGCAACTACTTTTTTTTTTTTTTTTTAAATGTATGTAGATGTGCACAAAGGAATGCACCGTCACTGTTCCTGAAAGTTTCTAGCCCCGAGAGATGTCACAGTGACAAAAGAAAGACTGATGTGGAATGTGAAGTTTTCAATAAGACAAGACTTCTAAGTATTTACTGAAGTCAGAAGTAAAGCTGTGTGGTTCGTTTGTGGAAAGCAGATTTCTGTGGTGAAAGATTACAGTTTGAATCATCACGAATGAGACTAAACACAGTGAAATACAAGAACTTCATGGAAGGAGAGCAGGAACAGAGATCTGAAACTCGTCTTGGAAAGCAACAAAAGCAGCGTTTTCGGAACAGGTTTTGTCAGTGCTAGAAATGAACCACGTTGCTGATGTTGAAACTGAGATAGTTAACTTCACAGAGAGTTTGTTGCACTTTGATTCACTACAGATAGATTACTTCAGGACAGTATCACTGCTCGAGTTTTATTCTTCTCTCACATAAAGACACGTGCTCGGAAGATGTTTGAACATTGTCAGTGATGACGTTTAACAAAACTAGACACAGATCCTCAGTCACTGCACTGAATCTGACTCTAAACAGACCAGATTTCTCTCACTGAACATGAAAATATACTGAAAAACTGCAGCTGAAGTAATTAAACTTCAAGGAAATTTACAAATGACGCTTTTTATGAAGTGAAAAGAATTGCAAAAAAAGTGTTCTTTGTCACATTCATGAGCTGATTCTGTCTCAGACGCTGCAGACTCTTTGGCAAAGTCGATGTTTGATTGACAAGGTGATAACGCACATGCACACATGGATGTTTGAGTAGAACAGGACACGTTCAGGGAGAGATCCAGGAGCACTGAAAGGAATCCAATGGTGCACATGGGAATGGACTTTAACACTACTCTGATTATCAGTCTGCACCTACCTCTTCATAGATGTTTTTGAGCCTGTCTCCACAGTTCTGGTAGGTGGGTTTGGTGTTAGAATCGCTGAAGCCCAGCAGAGCCATGCAGCCTCTGGGTTTCAAGACCCGAGCTGCCTCTGCCAGAAACCTCGACTGATCAAACCAGTGTGCTGCTGAAGCTGCCGTCAGCAGGTCTACAGATCCATCTGAAAATGGAAGCTCCTCTGCTGTCCCCTTTCTGCAAATGCAACAGACACAATACACAACCTGCCCATGTAAAGGGATCCTTCTACCTAGTCAGCTAAAAGCTGATCAGCTTGATAATACTCGGGAAAATATATTGCAGTGAAACAGGAAGTACTCAACAAGTGATTTACAATAGAAATGTTCCTCAAGCTGTGGACTTGACAGTTATAAGAGAAATGTGGACATGGTCTTGAAAGAACAGTTTGGCATTAAGAAAACTTTTATTTACTTTCTTGCTGTGAGCCAGATAAGAAGGCAGATACCGCCCATGGCATGATATTGCAAATCACTTGCTCAAAGTACTTACCTTACTGTACACACTCCTACAGGCTGCAGCCCGGAAGCTCTCCTACCTCTACGTGATGTTAGGGTACCCTGGCACAGCTCTAGCCTCCTCCACTTGACACTCACTGATGTCAAGACCCACTACTTCCTTGAAGTGCGGTGCCAGTAGACGTGAATTCTGTCCCGTTCCACATCCCAGATCCACCGCCAGCTCATGTGGCTGTCCCTTCTGGAGTTGCAGAAAAGAGTTTGCTACTTGTTAATGTCTTTCCTTAGGAAAGGCCTTCAATATGTGAAGATAATTTGCACATTATATTTTAAGCATAGCATACCTTTTTATCTAAGTACTGAATAATAATATCCTTGAGCCCTGCTGGAGGTGTCAAGCGATACTTTTGGTAGATGGAAGCATGATCCTTCCCTTCAAAGAGCCGGTATGCCATGGAGTTGCTTTTTCACTCGTCTCTTAACAACTGCGGCCTTTTAATCTGGGTTGTAAAGCAGCCTTCTTTGTGGAGCAAAGTTCACCCGTATTGCCCTTCAGCCTCTTGTTTGACTTTAATTGCTTTTCTGTTAATAAAGCTTCTGCATATCTTCTCGCTACAGTCTCTGTTAGAGCTGCTTTCTGTCCGGACACACACTGGACTCCTGTTTTTTCCTGCACTGGCGTTTTTCCACATTAATCAAAGCATTAACAGGGAAAAAAAAATCACTGAACTGAAGCTGCAGTCTCAAACATGAGAGCAGAGATACGTTTAAAACACTGAGGGAAGAAAAGCAGAAAGTAAAACCGATGCAGAAAAATGCTTCTTACGAGTTGAAAGGTGTCTCTGAAGCCAGGAACTAAACTCAGCTGCACAACAGGGAAGGGCCTCTTACTTAACCCTTTCATGGGACAATTTCTACAGACTGTACTGTCTCATACTGGAACATTAACAAAATAGAAAAGTGGAGAACACACTACAATTTTAGTCACTGTATTGCATGATTTCAAGTGAGAACGCAAAACATACTTATGATTTTTACTATTATTTTTCCTGTCACCCATTTTACTGTACGATGGCACTTAATACCCCAAATTCCTTACAGTATGTCTTCAAGATATATAGTTTATCTTAGCAAAGGATACCTGGCTGTGATTATATTATAGCCAACTGCTGTGATAAAATGCTTTGTCATAACCTCGACCAAGCAAGTTATGTTTTTGAGTGTCTGTCATACAGGATAGTTTTGAATGAAACTTTGTAGGAGTGTAAAGTTATGTTAACAATCCAGTAATAATTCATCAGTGTGTTCAAGCTCCAGTTAATGATTTATTGGTTAAAAATTGCCAAAAGGCCTCATAAAAATATCATGTCACATTTGACCTCTGACCTCTGCTTTAAGGTCAATAGATTCATCTGATAGTCAAAGTCATAAAAATGCATTATAAAAGGTATTTAAGACTATGTTTCTTACTGTCATTATTTGCATTAACAACATATTGATATGTAGGGAATGATATATGAGGATTCTAAATATCACTTTGGACCTCTGACCTCTTCTTCAAGATCACATAAGGTCAAACTTTCAGAAAATGTCTTTTGCTTTGCTTAAAATTCTACTAACTTTGTTTGTGCTGACAACATTTAGCACTTTAGAATCTTATTTGGGAATTTTGTTTCTACCCCAAAATGTGTTATATCTTCATAGAAAGTATTGCACTGTACAGTAAGATATTATATAAGTTATTCATATTCAGTTATTTAAAAATTAATACCGATTACCAACGCCTACATAATGTTCATATAGTCAAAGTAAACATCTGTCGGTGGGTAGCTGTAGCTCAGGTGGCAGAGCAGGTCAGCCACTAATCAGAAGGTCGGATCCCAGGCTGCCTCTTGGCTGCCTACTGGTGGTGGTCAGGCGAAGCTACCGGTGGCCGGCAGCTTCGCCTCTGTCAGTGCGCCCCAGGGCAGCTGTGGCTACAATGTAGCTGCCATCACCAGTGTGTGAATGGGTAGATGACTGGTTGTAGTGTAAAGTGCTTCGGGGTCCTTAGGGACTGAGTAAAGCGCTATACAAATGCAGGCCATTTACCATCTGTCATGCTACCTTTATCTGACATTTACTACACTACAAACAAAACAAAATGAACATATACAGTATAAGTAGTAGTAACACTGTTCCCCTAAGAGTAAATACTGCTATGGGCCCTTTTATGCATATACAGTGTAGCATAAACGTATGGAATAAAGTTTATGACTGCTGCCATAATAGAGTCTCACAAACATGTTCATTAGGTCAGTCAGCTGGTTTCACTCTATGTTTGTCATAGTTTGCGATCTTCTCTTGACCACTTACACTGAAAAACATCTTTGTTTTGATTTGGTAACCCAGCACAGCCCCCCGGGCGTTGCAAAGTGTGTATAATTGCTCCTGTGGGATAATGAAGGTAATGACCTGTTGACCATTTCCAACTTGAGCAGTAAGCCATCCCATGGGTTCTCATTACTTTCAGCCTAATCAAACATTGAACCAGGAGATGAATTAAACGTTATTTGACTACAGCTCACCCAAGTTCACTTTACTGACACTAATCACCCAAGCTCTGTGTTTTGGCACCTGAGGCAGATACACGTGGGGGTTCATGGCCGTGATGGACATCTAGAAGGGCCGAGGGACTCACGCAATTCTTTTCAGTGTCCTTGCATCATTCATGCCTGTGTGTGTTTTTGATAAGTTGTTTTAAAAGTTTGAAATGAAACAGATTTTGTCTGTCCTATAAATCCTTCATGCATGTGAATCCATCTTTAGTATTCCATTATGCATCACTCTATCCACCTAAATACACATATAGGGAGTTAAAAGTAAGGACCTGAGACCTCAAATGTGATTTGGAATATTGAACCCGATA
The DNA here is from genome assembly GCF_056152115.1 of Neolamprologus brichardi. Lineage (NCBI taxonomy): Eukaryota > Metazoa > Chordata > Actinopteri > Cichliformes > Cichlidae > Neolamprologus > Neolamprologus brichardi. The sequence goes on along the minus strand of NC_142119.1, from coordinate 6,053,381 downwards.
AGTCCTTTCCAAATAAGCATCATCAGTTATTTCAGCCCAGTTATCCCAAAACAACATAATATATGTTTACTGCTGTCCACCATTTCAGAGGATCAAAAGTAATTAGACAAAATTATAAGTTGTGTTTTTAAAATGTGGAATAAAATCCCAGACAAAGATTACTGAACATCAGCCTTGAGAGACTCTGTCAGGCCTTTACTTTTGTTTTAATACCTGAAAATGTTCTGTGAGGTTGAGTTCAGGTGACTGAGTTGGCCATTGAAAAACATCTATTATTTACTTTCACAGTATGCATATAGTATAGTCTGTAAACGTTTATCCTGCTGAGATCATGAGCTGTTCCTTCCTTTGTCTACAATCCACAAACACGTTTTGCCGATCTGATCAGCTGCTCATGGCACTTCCTACATTGGAATAAACGTCGTGACGTTGTGACAGCACACGTCAGCAAAACAGGAAGTGACGTCATCTTCACAGGATGTTTCTCTCTTATTCTCCCCCCCCCCCTTGGGCCTTTCAAAAGTTAACTGGTGCTATTGAAAGTCATGTTTGACTTAACAGCTTCTATCACAAGCAGTTAGCTACCCGCGCTCACAAACCTGTCTCTTTAACACAAATCTCTAGTCAGCCAATCAGAGGCAGTGTTTAAATACAGCGGCCTCCGACCTCATTGGCCATTTCCAGGTTCAAACTCTTCTTCAGTTCCCAAACCTAAACAAACAGTGAGTTAAAAACAGCCTAAAATCTTTCATCTTTAATAAAATATTCTGTTTGGCTGCTCTCCCAGGTGTTACAACAAAGTTGAACCTGCAGACAACCATGAAAAGAGGATTTATGAGACTTAACTGATTAGAAGTTAACAGGAAGTTAGCTCGCTGGTCTTCATCTAAAGATGATGTACCATGTTCTGACTAATGGATTTCTAAGAGACTAACATGTACTGTTCTGCAATCACTTTATATATAAATGAAGATGGAAAAACTAAACAGCTGCAATGTTTGAAGGGTTATTAAAGTTGGGCTTGCTGGTATATAATGGTGTGCTACCTGGTGGCTAGTTACAAAGCTGTGTTAAGGATAATATAAATACATTAGGACAGCAAAGATGGAGGATGAGTGTTATCTCCTTTCCACTGAATAAAAGTCAATTTCAGGGTCCCTGATGGTCAAAGACAAATACATTCATATGGCAAAAAAAGACGCTGAAAATGAACCAAACTTTAGTCAAGAGAACATCTGACTGAACGAGGTTAGCCATTAATATGTTGCTGTGTTGTTTGGATTACTTGCTATAAACAATTCCTGATCCTAAGCTTCGTGTACAAATTCAAATCTTTGCCTCAGAGTGAAGCATTGAGCTATTTGATGTCTTCCAATCCATGAGCCCATGGGCTGCAGTTTCATCATTAGGTCTTAAAAATTTAGCTTAAAGACACAAACGAATATTGCTAAAAACAACAACAACAACAACAACAACCCCAGAGAGCCGGCAATCACCACTGATTATTTTTAGAAGCTTGTTTATATTTAATTAAACAAGATCAAAACACATAAAAAGACAACAGTGTGGTGGGGCGTGGTCTGCAGTGCCATGCGGACACACCTGCATGGCATCCGCAATCTGGCCGGAGAGTTAGAGACACGGGGATTCAGGGTTGTTGGTGTGTGTGGTGGCAACGTGTCTGTGCGGCCTACAGCTGAGAGCTGCAGGCTGCACTGTGTGAATAAAGTTGGCTCTCAAATCAAACCTCTAGACCTGTCATGTGTCATCCTTGCACAAACAGCCTTAATGAATGCAGTAGGAACTTGGACCAGGGTTGATACCAAGGTTATTATCGTTAACGAAAACTAACGAAATAACGAAAACTAGAAGTGAAAAAACATTTTCGTTAACGGAAATAAAAATAAAAACAAAAAAAGGAAAACTAACTAAAACTGGAATGAGTGTTCACAAAACTAACTAAAATTAACTGAATTTATAGCAAAAATGTGTTTAGTTTTCATTGATGTGTGCGTGTCATACAATAGTCAAGGGTGAAAATGAAGTTTAGTTTCCATATTTTTTCTTGCTGTGTCTCATTATGCCAGCAGGTGGCAAGTATGTTAGTCGAGTGACGTCTGTGTTGCTGCTCCGTCCACGCGCAGAATCATGTCAGGAAAAGTCGGAAGAAAGCGCCAGAGTCCAATTTGGGATTACTTTGAATATGACTGTGTTTTGGATAAAGCAAGTGTCTTGTAGTGGAAACAGAGAAATTATGAGGAACATTTCTAAAGGGAAAAAAATCCCACAAACCTTAAAGTGCACTTGAAAAGCTCACACAAGAAGGCTAACCTAGCTTACCTTGAGGAGGGTAAGGGAGCACACTCAACCCTCATCCCCAGAAAACAGAAGCTAACCCCAGGCAAGGCAGCGTGATGCATCCTGAGACAACAGGACGGGGATATCTACACAACTGTGTGAGTCAATTACCTTCAAAAAGTTTATCAATTCACTTGAACCAAAATTACGAACACCCGGTGCTGCGAGAGTTAATAGTCTCATTGGGGCCAAGATATACATTTTATAGTTGCCTGGTATCAATGGTTGTTCATCTGCCTTTATTTATTTATTTAGAGAACCCATAGGTGGGAATGTGAGTTGTCTGTCTCTGCATGTTAGCCCTGCGACAGACAGGCGACCTGTCCAGGGTGCAGTATGGTAGCTGGAATAGCAACATACCCAAGGATGAGCAGAAGAGAATGACTGATATGATGAAACTGGGATTTTGTTACACTTAATTATTGTAAACACAACTAAAACTATAACTGAAACTAATCAAAACTAAACTGAAACTAAGGATTTTCAAAAAAATAAAAACTAAACTAAACTAGCAAACAATTGGTAAAAACTAATTAAAACTGATATAAAATTGAAAATCTGAAGTCAAAACTAAATAAAAATAAAAACTAATGAAAATTGCAAAACTATTAAAACCCTGGTTGATACCATCATAACTTACCAAGCAAATTGTTGCTGACCATGTCCGTCCCTTTATGACCATAGTGTGCTCATGTTCTGATGGGTATTTCCAGCAGGTTAACGTGCCATGTCACAAAGACGGTATCATGTTGGTTTTCCCACAGTGACTAGATTGCAGTCCATAAGAGCACTGTTCAGATGCAGTGTAATGGCAGGTTCTGCATCATGGACGTGCAGCAGACAAACCTGCAGTAACTCTGTGATGCTATCATATTAATATGGACCCTCTAAAATAAAGAATTAAGGCATTTATGAAGTAAAAAAAAAAGCCTCAAACTGGATATGAACATGGTATAACTGAGAAAGTGTCTGGTGAGTGAATCGTGATAATACTGTGTACTTATTTGTATTTTTGTACACAAGTGAAATCATCAATAATGTAAACTATCATTGTTTTAGATTCTCCATGGAACGATGACTGTCAGCTGCCATCATACAGTTTTGTGTGACTATTTAAAGAGGCTCTCAGCACCGCTCTTAATCCTCAGTGGTTACCTGCTGTTCCACAGACCACACACACTGACAACACAAAGGACTTTCAGTTGTGGTGAGGCTTAAAAACACTGAATTTATATTTTAAATATAACTGAGACTAAAAGTTGTTTATTTTCTAACTTGTCCGGATTTATTACAAATTTTGTAATTATTTAAAAAAATAATTAAAAAAAAATTTAAAATTATTTTTTTAACCTGTTAATGTTTTACATAATTGGTTGGTTTGAAAATATTTCTGTTAAATTGTGTTGTTCTGTGTTGCTCATCTGTGGTACTGCCCATTGCCTATGGGATAATGGAAAACAATTCCCATCCACTATATTTTAATCTGACAATGTTTGTGAACATAGGAAAGTTCCGCTATCCGGCATTTGTTTTGTTTTTACTCTTGTATACTTTTATTATCTCAGCGAATCTTGTCATAATAGTGGTAATATCAAGAGAGAAAACCTTACACGAGCCTATGTATATTTTTATTATGTGCCTCTCAATTAACTCTCTGTATGGCTCTGGTGGATTTTTCTTCAGATTTCTAAGAGATCTTCTGTCTGACTCAAACTTGATTGCACGTTCGGCTTGTTTCACTCAGATCTATATCATTTACACCTATGCATCCTATGAGCTTACTATTTTAGGCATAATGGCATATGATCGCTTTGTTGCTATATGCCAGCCTTTGCATTACCACAGCAAACTAACTTCAAGGGTGATCTCCAAGTTGCTCGCTTTTGCATGGATCTATCCAGCCTTTTCAGTTGCAGCCTGTGTTTATTTGGCTTCCAGACTTCCACTGTGTGACAATAAGATACCTAAGGTATTTTGTGCCAACTGGCCTGTTGTGAAATTGTCGTGTGTCCCTACAGTGATCAATAATATTATTGGCATGTTTGTGAGCGTAACCACAGTGTTTCTGCCACTTGCTTTTGTCTTGTATACATATATGCGAATTTTCCTGGTTTGTAGGAAGCGCTCGTCACTGTTCAAGAGCAAAGTGATACAGAGCTGCCTACCACACATTGTTACTTTTGTCAATTATTCCATTACTGTGTTTTGTGATGTTTCTCTCAGCAGAATTGACCTCGAAGAGCTGAATCCATTTCTGGGCATCATTCTTTCACTGGAGTTTGTTGTGATTCCCCCCATTTTAAATCCTCTCATGTATGGTTTAAAGTTACCAGAAATTAGAAAGTGTATCCTAAGAAACTTACCATGCCTAATTAGATAAATGTCATATGAGAAGGAAAATAGTGTAAAATAATCTGTGCCGTTTCTAATAAAAAGGTTATTTTATTATCAACTTAAAAGAATTAAATAGGGATTATGGTTCTGCTAAGAATGACTTTCTTTTAATATGTGAGTAAATGCGGATAGATTCATGTTTCAGCATTAATGTTAACGCATGTTCCTGTGCTGTGACTGTTTCAGAAAGACAAACTGAAATAAAGAGTTGAGTTAAAAAAAAACACAACAACAAACATTTGTGATATGCTTCATACATATTATTAATAAAAATGTGTAAATTCAATATATGTGTTTTCTTGTTTATGGACAACATATTACTTTTAAAAGGGAACAATTAATAAATGTGATATTCTCCAGCAAATGATAAAATTAGCATTTTGTTAATTTCTTAATTTTACGCACTTTAACAGCTCTGTCACATTCATACAGCTCCACATTAATCACACACATGTTCACTTTTGGTAGAGTCAAAGTTAAATCTCAGACCAAAGATCTAAAATCATCTAAAACAATTTTGTGCAGGCCGACTCCAATATGCACTGTAAATTAAAAATTAAATATTGACAGTTTAAGAACATTTCACAGAGAGAGAAAAAATGTTTTTTTTTTAATTGGTAAGAAACTATTATTTTGAATTTCTTAAAAAATAAGTTAAAGTGTTTCCTCCGGGACCATGACTAAAGGTAAATGCACTTCCTCCTTCTACGCACGCACCTGATTCGGTAAACAGGTTCTAGCACTTGTAACAAGGTGTCGCAGGCAACCAGAAAAGTGTGAAAAAGTATGAAAATATTTGTTGAACACAATACAACAAACCATATCACCAGTAATAATCTCCATAATTAAAATCCTTGGATGAGGCTGCAGGGGGAAATGAGACAACATATCTGCCTGTGGTGAATGGAAAAGGTTGGGAACCACACAGAGATGCTGAGCTGGGGGCAGATGTGTGGGAGCACATGTGAGGTCCACCATCACACCATCCCACCTGCTGAGCCTGTGTTACAGCTGTGTTTCACTGTTGTTACAAATCAGGATTGATGCTGTTTACAGAGCGATGGGTTCTTATCCTGACTGGATTCTCCAGACAGAGACTTGAAGAATTTATCCTTTAATTAGCTTCTTCAAGTAAATACAGTTAGTTATGCGCACTCGAATGACAGACAGATGGTTTGTGCTATAGGGTAGCATGTTTCAGAAAAAGGAACTTTGAGTTAAAAAAATACTTGTTATGTCAAATAAATTTTAATATAAAATTAAAAATTAAATATTAAGATTTATGGTATTTTTGACATGTTTATGGACAAGAAAACACTTTGAAAAAGGGACCATTAAAAATATGATATACTATTCATTTTTGTTAATTTCACATTTAACAGATACAGAAAACGTTCCTAGAACCCGAAATTTTCACACCTCCAAATACAAATATTTTCACAGTAGGATGCAAGCACAACAGCCACCTTCTAAAACATCCTTCTGCAGCCCAGCTCCCATCTACCACAACCATCTGTGCATCATAGACAATGCATTTGCGTAAAAAGATTACTATTATTTACATTTTTTCCAATCAATTTGCAATACACTAATGCACTTCTAAAAAGCCCTTCTATATTATGTCTGCACTTATGCCATTTACATTTTAACCTTGTGTTATAGTTTTGTATAGTATACACACACACACACACACACACACACACATATATATATCACAACTAGCTACAACTAATTTCTGCCTCCAATTGAAAATGAATAGCCACACTGTAAACAAGGGTGTAAGACTTGCAGGCTGAGCCGACCCGACTTGTAGTTCTTTGGAAGATGCACATCAGGTAAGATTAGGTTGAAAGTTATGGTATTCGCGCATGCGGGGTACCGATCAGGTTTCCGGTACGGATCGGGTCGTGACAAGCCTGTGGCTGTATCCCAATTCAGGGTCTGCAGCCTTAAAGTACGCAGCCTTAACGGTCCAAAAGGGCCGCGTACTCAAAGACCGCTAAGGCCAGAAGTGCAAGGCTTGTGAAATGGGATGGTCTAGCCTCCCAGGTTGCCTAGCAACCATGATACTAACAGCTGGAAACGTTTCATACAGCTTTGTTTGACAGAAATGAAGGAGAAAATCTTTTGTTCATTTGTTTGTTTGTTTCTACATGAGCTTTGATCATTCTTTGTAAGATTAAGGTCAGCTATTGAACGGCGTATATTTTAAAGTCAAGGCTGTAAAACCAAGTTAGTACAAACATCACTAATGTCACATAACTTTGCCGACATGTGGCCAACAGGAATGTTTTAATGTTCTTCGTTATTAAACATTTGCACATAAATAAGTGACATAATATTCAGTACATACTTAAAGTTTACTCTTCGGTGCCCCTCATCCGCCGTTTTTTTTCGGCAAAATTATCCATACCCACCGCCGCGCTATGCATTCTGGGATATGTTGGGCCACGAAGTTTACACCGCCACATCCTTAAAATTCAGGGAAATGAAGGACGCATTTGAGGGCCGCATTTCGAGCAGCCTTCGAATTGGGACAGCCTTCGTTGCGTCGCTGTGACGTAATCGGCCTTAAAATGCGGCCTTTAGGGCTGCAGAGTGCTTGACCAAAACCGGAAGTGCTTGACCGGAACCGGAAGTGCACCGCCAAAACAGGAAATACATTTTAGCGATATTTTCCTTTTAACTAAAACGTATGTAAAGCATAAATTATTCATTTTAACAACACATATTAATTTTTTAATGGCAAATCTTTTTTGAATTATTTATTTCAAACTTATGAACCTATTTATTCAGAGAAATCCCTTAAGGGCAACACACCTCCTATTATGAATCCTCTTAATATGGCTTCAAATTGACCAAAATTAAGAAAAGAATCTGTACTGTCACGTTTTTTATATTTCGGTGACTCCTCCCTTATGCTAGTAAAGCCCCTTTGAGTTTTAGAAGTTACTTATATCTTTTTTTTTTACATTTTTAATACTTTGCTTATAAAAAATCACTAAACCAAAATCACTAAACAAAATGCACTCTGTGTGGAAACTTCACTGACATTTTATGTTCATAAGTGAAATAAAAGAGGAAAAACCTGATATCATCTTTGTTCTGCTTGTTCAGATTTACCTGTACAAGTTTTCGGTGATTTTACTGGATTTTCTGACCAGTTTTATATATATGCAAGATCATTTAAAGTGTCTGAAGAACAAAGGGGGGTAATCGTAAATTGTAATGAAAAGTATTTATTGAAGAGTATACCATAAATGCATAGTGTTATAGCCGTTGTCATATATATACTTGTTTTTGCGGTACCTGGAGAACTGCCTGTGACAGAGGTTTACTTGCTTCCCCGTGTTTATTATTTTGTCTATTTGTTTATTATTTTGGCCTTAGCTCACCCTGAAGTGCTGACTGTCCTGTGTGGTTGTTGGCTTTTTTTCCTTTCTATAAATAAACACCATGTAGTGACAGAAGATTGTCTCCTGTGGCTGCTTGGGTCCGGCTTGGAGCAGGTGCCTCATTCCTGCTGTGACCTGACCCCCAGACAGGACTAAACTGGGATCGGATGCCAAAGTGCCGGAGGCTACTGACATGCTCCCTGCTAGCGTGCAGGCCTGGTAAATGGACTGGTTCTTACATAGCGCTTTTCTAGTCTGAGCACTCAAAGCGCTTTACACAACTTGCCACATTCATCCATTTACACATATTCGCAGAGGCACTCTTTTCTATGGTCTTTCTATCTAAGTGCCTTCTATTGAATGATGCAGCTGGGGACCCTCAAACAGCTTTGTCCACTGAGGATCTCTACTTAACCCTCTGTGTAAAACAGATGGAGGCCCGCACTAAACAACTTGAGGTGCAAGCTATGCATCTCGTGTCAGGGCCTTGGACAGCTCACGTGTTGTTTCCATGCCTGTGTGTGGTCATCCCAGCACATCCACCACTATTTCTATATGTTTTGACATCACAAAGCACATTCAACTAGTCCCTCCAAGACAAAGTTGGTTCATATTTCAACAACTGCAAGTTGTCCCAAGGGGTTTTGGCTGCTTTTATTACACCGTAAACTGGTCGGTAAAGCCCAGGAGGTGTATACCAGTTTAATTATGAAATTGTAAAGAAAACTGTGTTACAAACATAGGAGCTTGTCCTGGAAGCTTATCAACAAAGATTTAGGAAATGTGAAAAAACTTCCAATCAATCATTGCATCACTGCAAGGCTGATCCTTCTGGTTCTTTCCGACTTGGCTCGCTTTGCTTCCTTTGTCTCGCTTCTCTTCTCTTTTGAGGAGAAGAAGTCTTCCTTAGTTGTTCTGAGGTAGTAGTTCCAGTTTTTAAAAAGGGGGACCAAACAGTATCACACTGCTGGAAAGAAGAATTTGTAGAATCTACAAAAGTCTACGAAACATTGGACCACGTCTCGATTCTTATGGAACTATTGGAGGTTTCATGGGTGACTGACAGACCAGTCAACATGTGTTTTGTGCAAGGGTAAGGTTACATCACACTGAAGAAAATTGGAGAAATAGCTGGGTTCTTGAGGCTTCATGAGTGGAGTTCTGCTTTGAGGAGCTTGATCACTTTTCCAGAATGGACAAACGAGTGAGTGCAGGCCTTATAGAATAGGAAAGGTAGAGAGTGAGCAGACGGCAGAGAAACAGGTAAATAACAGGTAACAGGTGCAAACAAGTCTTTTTTCCACAGAGTTACTAAGAGGCAAAGACAAAGCAACATTCACAAGAACATCTTACTGTTTTTCTAGTGTGTTTAGCAAACGTCAATATCACTGAAGCAACAACGATCTGACTGGACTACGAAAGACTACAAACAAAAAACAGAAGAAAACCACAACAAGCCCGGGACAATTATGTTTAATTGGCATAAATGTAAGAAATTCCTAACAGTATTATGAAGAAAGCATTTTTAAATAAAGTTGTAAAATGTTTTAATATTTCTTTTTCAAGAACCTGCAGGTTTGTTTTATTATGTGTTTAGTACATGATACATATTAAATCCCCTTTGATTTTCCAAAGCTGTGAGCTTTCATTCCAGATCAATGATTGGCTGGTTTGAAATCCCAGCTCACATGTTGCTGTTATCTGTACCTGATAGAGGAGAGAGGAGAACAGAGACCAGATACAGTGAGAGACTAGGCTTCACTTAGGTCTCTCAATCACAATGAATAATGTTTCTGTAATAACAATGTTTGTTCTTTCAGGTTTCAATGAAACAATCAGTCACAGGTTTGTTCTCTTTTTCCTCAGTTTGTTGTGTTACTGCATCATTTGCCTTGTCAATGTTTCTCTCATTGTGATCATCATCTTGGACAGCAACCTCCATGAATCAATGTATATTCTACTCTGTGTCTTTTGCATGAATGCACTTTATGGAACAGCAGGTTTCTACCCTAAATTTCTCTGGGATCTCCTCTCTGATGTTCATCTCATCTCATATTACGGTTGCCTTATTCAGAATCAGGTAGTTTATTCTTTTGTCTGTGGTGAACTGTCAATTCTTGCACTCATGGCATATGACAGATATGTGGCCATATGTCAGCCACTGAAGTACCACTCTATCATGTCAAAGCAAAGAGTCATTAGGTTTGCATGTTTTTTGTGGTTAACAACCTTCTGCATTATGGCTGTGAATACTTTTCTAACATTTAGATTGAAGTTATGCAGCCCGTATATTTCCAGACTCTTCTGTGTGAACTGGATTATTGTTCAACTCGCTTGTTTTCCAGCACAAACTGCAATTAATGCTATATCTGCAAATATTACAATAATTATTTATTTGTTACACGGTGTTTTTATAGTTTGGTCCTATATGTATATCATTCAAACATGTGTCAGGTCTATAGAAAACAGGGCAAAGTTCATGCAAACATGTGTCCCACATCTTGTCTCATTATTTACTTTTGTTGTGGCAATACTTACTGATGTTATAAGTATGCGACTGGGTTCGAAAGAGTTGCCTAAGACCCTTCAAAACTTTGTAGCAATAGAGTTTCTTATCATTCCTCCTATTATGAATCCTCTGATTTACGGTTTCAAACTGACCAAAATTCGAAAAAAATTGCATGGTGTTGTTATTTTAAAAATAACTAATTTTTGTTTTATTCGGTCAGAAAATAGTTTCACACACAGCTAAGTGTCACACCCATTGTTTGACATCCATTTTAAAATGAGTCCAATTTTTTTTTTAATTTTTACTGAAATTTGTGTTTTATTTGGAGTTGTCTGAAAACATGTCTATTAATGTGAGCGGATATGAAGTTTTATTATTTATCTGCATTTTCCAGATGATTTACATTTTGTAGATGTCTTTGCACTAAATGTATTTTTGATGGTCACCTGCCTAATTACCAAAAAAACCCACTCATATGTAGAAAGGCTGTAAATTTCAGTCTTTCTTCACATTACTGTTCAAGGAAATAACAGGCACCGTGGAGACTGCACATGTGAAAAGGACTAGAAGACAAACTGTTTTAGATGTGGCAGCACTATCAGAGTGTCAATCTATTTTGATATCATGCTGTCTTATAAATCTGATCCACAACAACATGGATGTGAAGCAGTTGTAGTAGTTTTCTCAGTTTTAGCCTCTTTTTCTTTAACACTTATTGAACCAGTCAGAGGTTTTAGCAACTGGACCAGTTTTAGAATTTCTGCTTAATCAAACATGAAAGTCCGTTTTTACTTAACACTTGTACAATTAAATGGCTTTTCCATTGTTTGAAGGATTGAAAGTTGAAGCTGAATATTTAAAGTGCAAATCAGTTTTTCTACATGACAAAATGTTTCTTTTTACTGTATTAAGTAAAAAGAAATGAGAAATCTGTTAAACAGTAAGAAATAAATGTGTACAATTTCAAAAAAAAAAAAAAAAAGATCTGGTAGCTCATTTCCCAGTAGCAGGTGAGTCCAAGAAGCACCACATCCCACACAAACTACCAGCAAAGGCCTCCCCAATAGGCGTGTTCTCTCCCTGCTGTTCTTGACCCTCTAAACTGATTGAGTAGAATGCCTTTTATTGTCACTATACACATGTACAAAGAGATTGAGAGCATCTCCTACCCAGTGCAGACATGTGGGAGAAGAAGAAAGGGGGTGAGGTGCACAGTCCTGTGGCACTCTTTCCAAAGGGAAGTGGACTGAGCAACAGGAGCGGAAGCTCTTTAATTGAAACTCTTTGGAGAATTTCCTTAAAGAGGATGTTTGGTTTTGATTTTATTTTTGAGCTCTTTAATGTGCGTTTGTGCACTGTAAGAAGCCAGCTTTAGACAGGCAGGGTTTGTAAACTTTACAACTTTCAATACAGTTTCTATTCTAATCACATCTTATCTATCATTGTGTGGCTCCTTCTCTGCTGATCCTTTCAAGGCTCCATAGTCTTACCTAGAACTTTATGATACTAGTCCAAAGTTGTCGAGACAATAATTTAATGCGTATCTCATATTATTTACTTGCAATACCTGTTACACTATTGTGGGCATACTCAACCCATGGGAGTTGCTCACTCCAAGTTGTCTGATTGGTGGATGCCAAGCACCAGAGGGCCGCCTTGAGTTCCTGATTGGCCCGTTCTGTCTGGCCGTTAGTCTGAGGGTGGAAACCAGAGGAGAGACTGACCTGCGCTCCGAGGGCGTTGCAGAATTCTTTCCAGACCCGTGATGTGAACTGCGGCCCCCTATCAGAGATGATGTCCGTGGAGATTACGTGAAGGCGAAAGACGTGGTTAATCAGGAGTCGAGCTATTTCTAAAGCATTGGGGAGCTTGGGGAGGGGGACAAAGTGAGCAGCTTTCGAAAAACGATCAATGATAGTAAGGATGACTGAGATACCTGATGAAGAAGGGAGGCCCGTGATGAAGTCCATTGCAATGTGTGACCACGGGCGGCCAGGGGTCGGTAGGGGTTGGAGAAGGCCGGAAGATGGCTGATTGACGCTCTTGTTTTGAGCGCATGTAGGACAGGCAACAATGTATTCGCGGACATCCTTAGCTGAAGACGGCCACCAGGCGAAGCGTTGGAGGAAGGTAATGCTGCGGTGGACCCCAGGGTGGCAGGTGAACTTGGCCGTGTGAGCCCAATGCAAAACTCGTGATCTGGCAGTACAGGGAACAAAGAGTAGGCCCGGGGGACCCGTACCAGGTTCCGGTTCCGTTCGTTGGGCCTCTCGAATAGCTGACTCAATCTCCCAGGTTAGGGCCCCGACAACACACGTGGAAGGAAGAATGGGGGCGTCCTGGGCAGCGTCTTCGGAGGTGGCAAATTGGCGTGAGAGGGAATCGGGTTTGACATTACGAGAGCCGGGTCTGTAGGGGATTGTGAATTGGAATCTGGTGAGAAACAGAGCCCACCTAGCTTGCCTCCCGTTGAGTGGTTTCGCGGACCGGATGTATTCCAAGTTTTTGTGGTCTGTCCAAACCACGAACGGTTGGGCACCTCCCTCCAACCAGTGACGCCACTCTTCTAGGGCCATCTTGATGGCCAATAGCTCTCAGTTCCCCACATCATAAGTATCAGAAGTAAGCACAAGGATGAAGCTTACCACCTTGTCACTGGGAGAGCACCGCCCCCACTCCTGCGTCCGAGGCGTCCACCTCCACGACGAAGGGTTGACTGAGATCGGGTTGGATGAGGATGGGTGCAGAGGCAAAGCACTCCTTCAGGCAAGAAGAAGCCTGGTGAGCCGGTTCATCCCTACGGAAGGGGACCTTGGGTGAGGTGAGATGAGTCAGGGGTAGAGCGAGCTGGCTATAGTTGCGGATGAAACAGCGATAAAAGTTAGCGAAACCCAAGAAACTCTGAAGCTGCTTGCGATGGGATGGAGTGGGCCAGTTTAACACAGCCTGAACTTTGGCGGGGTCCGCTCTCAGGTTACCTTGTTCAATGACATAGCCCAGGAAAGAGACTGTGGAAGTATAAAACTCACATTTTTCCCCCTTCACGAAGAGACGGTTTTCCAGGAGGCGTTGGAGGACCTGCCTGACATGGCGTTCGTGTTCAGAGACAGAATGGGAGAAAATGAGGATGTCATCCAGATAAACGAAGACGAAGTGGTTAATGAAGTCCCTCAGTACGTCGTTTACCAGGGCCTGAAAAACAGCTGGGGCATTGGTCAGACCAAACGGCATGACAAGATATTCAAAATGACCAAGGTGAGTGTTGAAGGCTGTTTTCCATTCATCCCCCTCCCTTATTCTTACCAGATGGTAGGCGTTGCGCAGGTCCAGCTTAGTGAAGATGGTGGCCCCCTGAAGGAGCTCGAAGGCAGAATTTAAAAGAGTGAGTGGATATATTCTTCACTGAGATGTTGTTAAGGCCCCGATAATCAATACAAGGTCGTAAGCTCTTGTCTTTCTTGGCAACGAAGAAGAAGCCGGCGGCCACAGGAGATGACGAGGGGCGAATGAGACCTGCGGTGAGTGATTCATTGATGTATTTTTCTATACTTTCACGTTCGGGCTGAGACAGACTGTATAGGCGACTGGTAGGGAGAGGTGCGCCTGGAAGAAGATCAATGCCGCCAATGCAGAGGAAGCGAGCGTGCTCTATCCTTGCAAAACACTTGTTTGAGATCATGGTGGATGGGTGGCACGGAGGAGAGGTCCGGCGGCTTGGAGAGAGAAGAATTGGTTAGTAGTTCGGAAGAGGGGGTGGCAGCTTTAAGACAGGACATGTGACAATCTCCCCCCCCCCCCCCCCGCCCCCCCCCACACTCCACAATGCTCTCCTTTTTCCAACTGATAACAGGGTTATGTTGATGCAACCAAGGGTAACCCAGAACTAGTGGCATGAGCGGAGCTTGAAACACATACAGCTGTATAGTCTGGGAATGATTGCCAGAGAGAGTCAGTAAAACGGGCTCAGTGATATGAGTGATGTTAGGAAGCCGCTGGCCACTGAGGACGGTGACTTGGAGTGACTGTGGCAGAGGCTCGGAGTTCAGATTTAATCGTCGGGTCAGCGAAGCGTCAATAAAGTTCTCTTCCGCCCCTGAATCGATTAGATCCTTAAGAGGGTGGACCTGAAGCTGTCCATTAATTTAGCTGCTAGCATGAGCCGTGGAGGAGACTGTGAACTAGAGACCTTGCCTACCTGTATTCTCCTCTCTATTGCGGCCTTTTGGCAAAGGCGGGCAAACATTGGCAACATGACCCTTACGGCCGCAATAAAAACACTCACCGGCCCTCCACCGACAGTGCCGTTCCTCGGGTGAAAGGCGAGAGCGACCCAGCTGCATAGGTTGCTCACCCTCCTCCATGTTGTGCGACTCCGAATCTCTTCTGCCACTCGTGGCGCTTCCGCTTGATGCTGCTTCGCCGCGTCCCAGAGACCTCTGGGAAACGTAGTCCTCAGTTCTGCGGTGCGCACGTAAATGCCCGTCCACCTTTACACACAACGTTATCACATCAGACAAGGTTTTAGGTAACTCTCTTATTACTGGTTCGCCCTTTAACTCATCACACATGTTGTTCAACAAAGTACTTATCAATGCTGTCTGCCCCCACCCGGTCTCTTCGGCCAACGTCCAGAACTCAATGGAGTATTCCGCCATACTTCGTCTTCCCTGCTTAAGAGTTAGTAAACGGTGAGCTGCTGCATCAGCGCCAGTACCTCTCTCATTCACACATTTAAATTTAGCAAGAAAATCCTGGTACGAGATGCTGGCGTCAGTTCTCAAAACAGCTTGAGCCCAGTTTAAAGCCGGTCTGCGTAAGAGCTGGACAAAAAAGGCAATCTTAGCCTCGTCAGTTTCATATGTCCTCCGCAACTGTCTAAACTGCATTGTTATTTGGGTCAGAAAACTGCCACACTTGTGAAACTCACCCGCGAAGGGTTCCGGTGTTGGCAAAGCTCGCGCCGGGGGCTCCGAGGGAGTGGGATGAGGCGAAGCCAAAGGCCTGGGTGCCGGAGGCTCAGAAGCCGGTAACTGTGAGAAGACAGAGGGAGGACAGGCTGCTGGGCTTACCAGGGGTACGCGCTGAGCAAGGGCCTGCGTTAGAGTGGCCAACTGCTGATTGATGAGCTGCAGCATTTGTTCGTGGTGTTCCAAAACCTCCTCGGCCGTGAGGACGCGCTGCTGGGCAGCAGAGTCCGCTGAGTCCATATTCTGGCTGGATCGTTATGTTAAGGTTCAATGCAGGGGACTCAAACGCGGGACTCCTGAATCAGCTGAACACAAGGGAAATCCAAGGGGGAAATCACTCGCTCTCCAACTCTCCACATACACGACGGCAGTCCTTCTTTTCACACTTGACACACAGATTCACACGGGAAAGGTAATCCAGGGGGTCTGTAGATAAGGAGACAGGAATGAGAACGATATTCACAAAAGACACTTGACTTATCTTGAGCTGTAGCTTGACTTTCACTGACAAGTGGTAGACAACGATCCAGCGAAGACCAGCAGTCACCTCCTGGCTTAAATGCCATTCACCTTGATGGGCATCACGTGTGTTCTTTTCCGTGGGCGTGGACCGAGGGCGTAAACCCACAATGTGTTCCGCCCCGGCGACAGACAGGAGGAGAGAGAGAGAGAACGATAGTGAGAAAAAGACAGAAAAGGCCGATCAGCGTCTTGCCGATCCCCCAGGCCGTGACACTTGGGGCAGGAACTCGTCCCTGACCTGAAGTGGGCACTCCACCCTTTTCCGGCTGAGGACCATGGACTCAGATTTGGAGGTGCTGATTCTCATTCCCACTGCTTCAAACTCAGCTGTGAACCGTTCCAAAGTGAGCAGAAGGCCATCACCCGATGAAGCCAACAGAACCACAAACTAGAGATGAGATTCTGAGAACACCCACAAAGACCATTCGGACGTAGCTTTGCCGCTGCTCCAGATGGCTCAGCACAGAGTGGAAAGCTACGTTGATGGCATCTTCTATGGATCTGTTTGCATGATTTGCAAACTAGTAATCACTGGTCTGATCCACAATGAAGACGAGTCCACGTAGAGACAGGAGGTGGACCAGCTGTTCCACTGTTGCAGTAAGAACCATCCGGACCCGACTGTGAAAGTGACAGTGAACCTAGAGTATTTACTTACAGTAACCTAGAGTACTTACTGTGGATCACTTCAGATCCCTAGGACCCACCTTTCCACGCGATCTGAAGTGGTCCCCACATATAGACTCTATCCAGAAGAAGGCCCAGCCGAGGTTGTGGTTCCCGCAGCAACTCAGAATTTACAACCTGATCTCTGAGACCATGGTTTTACGCAAAAAAAACATTGATTTACTCTTTTCTGGGTTGGAGAAAAAGGGGGTGATCGTGGTGCAACGATAAGGTTACATCACTCTGCAGAAAATTGGAGAGGTACCTGGGATGGAATCTTTCCATTGTGGAATAGGAAAGGTAGAGAGTGAGCAGGCGGCAGAGTAACAGGTAAGTAGCAGGTAACAGGTGCAAACAATTCTTTTTTCCACAGAGTAACTAAGAGGCAAAGACGAAGCAACATTCACAAGAACTTCTTACTGTCTTACTAGTGACTTCATCAAACGTCAGAGACCCTGATCATTATCACTGAAGCAACAACGATCTGACTGGACTAAGAAAGACTACAAACGAAAAACCACAACAAGCCCTGGATAATTATGTTTAATCGGCATAAATGTAAAAAAATCCTAACAGTATTATGAAGAAAGCATTTTTTAAATAAAGTTGTAAAACGTTTTAATATTTCTTTTTCAAGAACCTGCAGGTTTGTTTTATTATGTGTTTAGTACATAATACATATTAAATCCCCTGTGATCTTCCAAAGCTGTGAGCTTTCATTCCAGATCAATGATTGGCTGGTTTGAAATCCCAGCTCACATGTTGCTTTTATCTGTACCTGATAGAGGAGAGAGGAGAACAGAGACCAGATACAGTGAGAAACTAGGCTTCACTTAGGTCTCTCAATCACAATGAATAATGTTTCTGTAATAACAGTGTTTTTTCTTTCAGGTTTCAATGAAACAATCAGTCACAGGTTTGTTCTCTTTTTCCTCAGTTTGTTGTGTTACTGCATCATTTGCCTCGTCAATGTTTCTCTCATTGTGATCATCATCTTGGACAGCAACCTCCATGAATCAATGTATATTCTGCTCTGTGTCTTTTGCATGAATGCACTTTATGGAACAGCAGGTTTCTACCCTAAATTTCTCTGGGATCTCCTCTCTGATGTTTATGTCATCTCATATTACGGTTGCCTTATTCAGACTCAGGTGATTTATTCTTTTGTCTGCGGTGAACTGTTGATTCTTGCACTCATGGCATATGACAGATATGTGGCCATATGTCAGCCACTGAAGTACCACTCTATCATGTCAAAGCAAAGAGTCATTAGGTTTGCATGTTTTTTGTGGTTAACAACCGTCTGCATTACGGCTACGAATGCCTTTCTAACATCCAGACTGAAGTTATGCAGCCCGTATCTTTCCAGACTCTTCTGTGTGAACTGGATTATTGTTCAACTCGCTTGTTTTCCAGCACAAACTATAGTTAATGGCATATTTGCAAATATTACAATAATTATTTATTTGCTTCATGGTGTTTTTATAGTTTGGTCTTATATGTATATCATTCAAACATGTGTAAAATCTATAGAAAACAGGGCAAAGTTCATGCAAACATGTGTCCCACATCTCATCTCATTATTTACTTTTGTTGTGGCAATACTTACTGATATTATAAGTATGCGACTGGATTCGAAAGAGTTGCCTCGGTCCCTTCAAAACTTTGTAGCATTGGAGTTTCTTATCATTCCTCCTATTATGAATCCTCTGATTTACGGTTTCAAACTGACCAAAATTCGAAAAAGATTTTATAGTGTTGTTATTTTAAAAATAACTAATTTTTGTTTTATTCGATCAGAAAATAGTTTCACACACAGCTAAGTGTCACACCCATTGTTTGACATCCATTTTAAAATGAGTCCAATTTTTTTTTTTAATTTTTACTGAAATTTGTGTTTTATTTGGAGTTGTCTGAAAACATGTCTATTAATGTGAGCGGATATGAAGTTTTATTATTTATCTGAATTTCCCAGATGATTTACATTTTGTAGATGTCTTTTCACTAAATGTATTTTTGATGGTCACCTGCCTAATTACCAAAAAAACACTCATATGTAGAAAGGCTGTAAATTTCAGTCTTTCTTCACATTACTGTTCCAGGAAATAACAGGCACCGTGGAGACTGCACATGTGAAAAGGACTAAAAGACAAACTGTTTTAGATGTGGCAGCACTATCAGAGTGTCAATCTATTTTGATATTATGCTGTCTTATAAATCTGATCCAAAACCACATGGATGTGAAGCAGTTGTAGTAGTTTTCTTAGTTTTAGCCTCTTTTTCTTTAACACTTATTGAACCAGTCAGAGGTTTTAGCAACTGGACCAGTTTTAGAATTTCTGCTTAATCAAACATGAAAGTCCGTTTTTACTTAACACTTGTACAATTAAATGGCTTTTCCATTGTTTGAAAGACTGAAAGTTGAAGCTGAACATTTAAAGTGCAAATCAGTTTTTCTACATGACAAAATGTTTCTTTTTACTGTATTAAGTAAAAAGAAATGAGAAATCTGTTAAACAGTAAGAAATAAATGTGTACAATTTCAAAAAAAAAAAAAAAAAAGATCTGGTAGCTCATTTCCCAGCAGCAGGTGAGGCCAAGAAGCACCACATCCCACACAAACTACCAGCAAAGGCCTCCCCAATAGGCGTGTTCTCTCCCTGCTGTTCTTGACCCTCTACACTGATTGACTAGAATGCCTTTTATTGTCACTATACACATGTACAAAGAGATTGAGAGCATCTCCTACCCAGTGCAGACATGTGGGAGAAGAAGAAAGGGGGTGAGGTGCACAGTTCTGTGGCACTCTTTCCAAAGAGAAGTGGACTGAGCAACAGGAGCGGAAGCTCTTTAATTGAAACTCTTTGGAGAATTTCCTTAAAGAGGTACAAATAAGTAATATCAGGACCACGGGTAGTCGACCTCAATGATACTCTTAGATGTAAAATCCACACCACGTTTGCCTTACGACATCTCTCTCTTCGGACTTAGCTTCTGTGTCCGCTCCCACAGATTCACACAGACCTTACCACTCGTCCCGCCCCCATAACAGAGCAGAGTGACATTGACTGGCTCGTCAGCACAACAACCAATGACAACACAACATTGAGGTAACTGACATTAGATGGGTAAATAAACTTTGGTTACACCCCGACATATTGATTCTGCACAGAAAATTAACTCTACATCATGAAACCCTTTTATTTATTGGACTCTTAACTGTAAATGAAATACATTTGTACCAAAGCATATGATTTTTAAACCTTTTATCAACTATTTATATTTTAACCATTTTTTATAACAGTAGACTTTTTTCTTTACCCTGTTAGACTGAAAAATTTCAGACAAGGCTACATAAGTCTGTCCGTGTTTGTGCTGATGGACCAGTAGCGCTTCCCTGAGGGAAGCAGGTCGAACAGGTCAAAACTAGGGGTGGGTTTTTATAATCGATTTATCGATTAAAATCGATTCTGGCTTGGACAACGTAAAATCATTTCATTAAAATCCTTAATTGATTTTTTAATATAAATTTATTTTGCCCGAAATGACAGAATCTCTGGTGAAATCTCACAAAATTTGAACAACCACCAAACAGCTAAGACAGTAAATGAGACCAGGAACATGGATTCTGCACAAAGACTTAAACACACAGCACAACCCGCGGATCAGAATCAGTTAGATGTCGCCTTTCTCACGGTCGGGGCTGAAAGCCGACAGCTCGCTAATTGTGATCTGTCGGCAGGTCCGTGCTTTGTGTTCACGACCTTTATGCGCTGATTCTAAAGCTGTTAGTTTGATGTCTCTCCAAACAATATTGACTGAACCAGCAGCAAAAGAAAATCCAAACTACGCTTCACATAAACATCGTCATGTATTCACTCTTACTTTTACTGTTTTGCTTCGACCACGATGCACAGCTCTCTCTCTCTCTGTACTGTTTTCTGCATTATTCGCTTGCTTGTTACGCACAAGTCTACCGTTGTTTACAGCGTGTTTTTTTTTTTGTTTGTTTTATATACTTCCCAAAAGAAAACCTAATTTCTGCCGTTCAATACTGAACAAATTTAGAATTTTTAAAATTATGCAAAATGCAAAAGTGTCTCTAATAAAACCGTTGTAACTTCAGAGGTAATGTTCATGTGTTGATTAATGGTTTTCTTTCGTTTTTGATGTACTGCAGAATATTTTTATAAAATCCCAGGCCAGGAAAATCGCTTTCATGTTTTTCTGTGTTTATCTTCAGCTACTTTGACACAAAGGCATCTGCTGTGATGCTCACACCTTTGATAAAGTCTTGCGTGTGTCAGCTTCCTTTTTATAGATACAAAAATATGTAAATGTACTGATCTGAATTATAATATTTCTGACTGTCAAAATTTCTGAGCAATTTCTGGGGGCGGGACGAGTGGTAAGGTCTGTGTGAATCTGTGGGAGCGGACACAGAAGCTAAGTCCGAAGAGAGAGATGTCGTAAGGCAAACGTGGTGTGGATTTTACATCTAAGAGTATCATTGAGGTCGACTACCCGTGGTCCTGATATTACTTATTTGTACCTCTTTAAGGAAATTCTCCAAAGAGTTTCAATTAAAGAGCTTCCGCTCCTGTTGCTCAGTGAATCGAATCGAATCGGATTAAATCGAATCGTTTATCAAATCAATTCGGGACCTTGTAAATCGGAATTGAATCGATTCTAGAAATCAGTGACGATACCCAGCCCTAGTCGAAACCTGGGTGGGAGCTGCCCTTGATGATGTTTGTTGCTCTGTTGAGGCAGCGGGTGAAATGAATGTCTGCCAAGGAGGGGAGAGGGCAGCCAATAATCTTCTGTGCTGCCTTGATTACACTGTGAAGATTCACTCTGTTCCCATCTGGTCAGCTGCCGTACCTTACTTTGATGCAGTATGTCAGCAGGCTGTCAATGGACGAGCAGTAGAAGATCAGCAGCAGGTTGGAGTCCAGTTTGTGCTTCCTGGGAAACTGGAAGGTGTGGACCCTCTCCAACCATCACTGTTGATGTATCGGGGGCCAGTGATGTGCCACCTGAAGTCGACAATGATCTCTTTGGTTTTCATAATGGTCAGTGCTAGTTTTTTCTCTGAACAGTATGATGTCAACTTCAGGACTTCCTCTCTGTAGGCTGCCTCGTCTCCTTTTGAGATAAGTCTGACTAATGTGGTGTCTTCAGCAAACTTGATGATGATGTTGTTGTAGTGGGTCGAACTACAGTCCTGGGTTTAGAGACAATACAGGAGGGGGCTCAGCACACAGCCTTGTGGGGAGCCAGTGCTCAGCATGCGAGTGGAGGAGAGATGGGGGCCAAGTCTTACAGTCTGGGGCCAGTTGGTGAGAAAGTCAAAGGCCAAGAGTGACCAGTTTGGTGAAGAGGATATCCGGGATGATTGTATAGAAAGCTGAGCTGTAATCCACAAAGAGCATCCATCCATCCATCTTCTTATCCGGAGCCGGGTCACAGGGGCCGCAGCCCTGGCAGAGGAGCCCAGACCTCCCTCTCCTCAGCCCCCTCCTCCAACTTGCCTGGGGGAACACCAAGGCATTCCCAGGCCAGCTGAGAGATAAAATCTCTCTAGCGTGTCCCAGGTCTGCCCCGGGGAACCCTCCTGGTGGGACATGCCCGAAACACCTCATTCAGGAAGAACCCAGGATGCCCGAACAACCTCAACTGGCTCCACTTAATGTGGAGGAGCAGCTGCTCTACTCTGAGCCCATCCCGGAAGACTGAACTTCTCACCCTATCTCTAAGGGAGAGGCCAGCCACCCTTCAGAGGAAGCCCATTTCTGACGCTTGTATCCGCAATCTCGTTCTTTCGGTCACTACCCACAGCTCGTGACCATAGGGGAAGGGAGGGACGTAGATTGACCAGTAAATTGAGAGCTTCGCTTTTACACTCAGCTCTCTCTTCACCACAACAGACTGGTATAGCATCCATATCACTGCAGCCGCAGCACCAATCCCTCTGTTGATCTCCCACTCCCGTCACTCATGAACAAGACCCCGAGATACTTAAACTTGGGGCAGGAACTCGTCCCTGACTTGAAGTGGGCCCTCCACCCTTTCCCAGCTGAGGACCATGGCCTCAGATTTGGAGGTGCTGGTTCTCATTCCCACTGCTTCAAACTCAGCTGTGAACCATTCCAAAGTGAGCAGAAGGCCATCACCCGTTGAAGCCAACTGAACCACAAAGTAGAGATGAGATTCTGAGAACACCCACAAAGACCATTCGGACGTAGCTTTGCCACTGCTCCAGGTGGCTCAGCACAGAGTGGAGAGCTACGTTGATGGCATCTTCTATGGATCTGTTTGCATGATTTGCAAACTGGTAATCACTGGTCTGATCCACAATGAAGACGAGTCCACGTACAGACAGGAGGTGGACCCGGGTCCGGGTGGTTCTGACTGCAACAGTGGAACACACTGTTGCAGTCAGAACCACCCGGACCCGACTGTGGAGGTGACAGTGAACCTTCAGACGCCCTAACTACCCTTAAAAATAGAGTACTTACTGTGGATCACTTCAGATTCCCAGGACCCACCTTTCCACGCGATCTGAAGTGGTCCCCACATATAGACTCTATCCAGAAGAAGGCCCAGCCGAGGTTATGTTTCCTGCAGCAACTCAGGATTTACAACCTGATCTCTGAGACCATGGTTTTACGAAAAAAAAAACCCCTTTGATTTACTCTTTTCTGGGCTGGAGGCAAAGGGGGTGATCGTGGTGCAACGATGAGGTACATCACTCTGCAGAAAATTGGAGAGGTACCTGGGATGGAATCTTTCCATTGTGGAATAGGAAAGGTAGAGAGTGAGCAGGCGGCAGAATAACAGGTAAGTAGCAGGTAACAGGTGCAAACAATTCTTTTTTCCACAGAGTAACTAAGAGGCAAAGACAAAGCAACATTCACAAAAACATCTTACTGTCTTTCTAGTGACTTCAGCAAACGTCAGAGAGCCTGATCATTATCACTGAAGCAACAACGATCTGACTGGACTACGAAAGACTACAAACGAAAAACAGAAGAAAACCACAACAAGCCCTGGACAATTATGTTTAATTGGCTTGAATGTAAAAAAAATTCCTAACAGTATTATGAAGAAAGCATTTTTTTAATAAAGTTGTAAAACTTTTTAATATTTCTTTTTCAAGAACCTGCAGGTTTGTTTTATTATGTGTTTAGTACATGATACATATTAAATCCCCTGTGATTTTCCAAAGCTGTGAGCTTTCGTTCCAGATCAATGATTGGCTGGTTTGAAATCCCAGCTCACATGTTGCTGTTATCTGTACCTGATAGAGGAGAGAGTAGAACAGAGACCAGATACAGTGAGAGACTAGGCTTCACTTAGGTCTCTCACTCACAATGAATAATGTTTCTGTAATAACAATGTTTGTTCTTTCAGGTTTCAATGAAACAATCAGTCACAGGGTTGTTCTCTTTTTCCTCAGTTTGTCGTGTTACTGCATCATTTGCTTCGTCAATGTTTCTCTCATTGTGATCATCATCTTGGACAGCAACCTCCATGAATCAATGTATATTCTGCTCTGCGTCTTTTGCATCAATGCACTTTATGGAACAGCAGGTTTCTACCCTAAATTTCTCTGGGATCTCCTCTCTGATGTTTATGTCATCTCATATTACGGTTGCCTTATTCAGACTCAGATGATTTATTCTTTTGTCTGCGGCGAACTGTCGATTCTTGCACTCATGGCATATGACAGATATGTGGCCATATGTCAGCCCCTGAAGTACCACTCTATCATGTCAAAGCAAAGAGTCATTAGGTTTGCATGTTTTTTGTGGTTCACAACTTTCTGCATTGTGGCTGTGAATACCTTTCTAACATCCAGACTGAAGTTATGCAGCCCGTATCTTTCCAGACTCTTATGTGTGAACTGGAGTATTGTTCAACTCGCTTGTTTTCCAGCACAAACTATAGTTAATGGCATATTTGCAAATATTACAATAATTATTTATTTGCTTCATGGTGTTTTTATAGTTTGGTCCTATATGTATATCATTAAAACATGTGTCAGGTCTATAGAAAACAGGGCAAAGTTCATGCAAACATGTGTCCCACATCTCGTCTCATTATTTACTTTTGTTGTGGCAATACTTACTGATGTTATAAGTATGCGACTGGGTTCAAAAGAGTTGCCTCGGACCCTTCAAAACTTTGTAGCAATAGAGTTTCTTGTCATTCCTCCTATTATGAATCCTCTGATTTACGGTTTCAAACTGACCAAAATCCGAAAAAGATTTTATAGTGTTGTTATTTTAAAAATAACTAATTTTTGTTTTATTTGATCAGAAAATAGTTTCACACACAGCTAAGTGTCACACCCATTGTTTGACATCCATTTTAAAATAAGTCCAATTTTTTTTTTAATTTTTACTGAAATTTGTGTTTTATTTGGAGTTGTCTGAAAACATGTCTATTGATGTGAGCGGATATGAAGTTTTATTATTTATCTGCATTTCCCAGATGATTTACATTTTGTAGATGTCTTTGCACTAAATGTATTTTTGATGGTCACCTGCCTAATTACCAAAAAAAACCCACCGATATGTAGAAAGGCTGTAAATTTCAGTCTTTCTTCTCATTACTGTTCAAGGAAATAACAGGCACCGTGGAGACTGCACATGTGAAAAGGATTAAAAGACAAACTGTTTTAGATGTGGCAGCACTATCAGAGTGTCAATCTATTTTGATATTATGCTGTTTTATAAATCTGATCCAAAACCACATGGATGTGAAGCAGTTTTAGTAGTTTCCTCAGTTTTATCCTCTTTTTCTTTAACACTTATTGAACCAGTCAGAGGTTTTAGCAACTGGACCAGTTTTAGAATTTCTGCTTAATCAAACATGAAAGTCCGTTTTTATTTAACACTTGTACAATTAAATGGCTTTTCCATTGTTTGAAGGATTGAAAGTTGAAGCTGAATATTTACAGTGCAAATCAGTTTTTCTACATGACAAAATGTTTCTTTTTACTGTATTAAGTAAAAAGAAATGAGTAATCTGTTAAATAGTAAGAAATAAATGTGTACAATTGCAAAAAAAATTTTAAAAAAGATCTGGTAGCTCATTTCCCAGCAGCAGGTGAGGCCAAGAAGCACCACATCCCACACACAAACTACCAGCAAAGGCCTCCCCAATAGGCGTGTTCTCTCCCTGCTGTTCTTGACCCTCTAAACTGATACTGTCACGGTTTGCCGGGGCAAGCCGTGTGGGAGTTATTTAGGACCAGGAAGCAGCAGCTCGGGTGCTTGTGAGTTTAATGACAAGGGAAAATACAAACAGCAAACGGTGCGGGTGGACATGAAACTGGAAAACCTAAACTGGGCAAAACTAACAAAACAAACCAGAAACGAACATGCAGGGAGGTCCGGGGAAATACACAGACAAACCAGCAATGAGGACGGGTGAACACACACTATAAATACACATACCAGTAATCAGGGGATGGGAAACAGGAGGGAAACACACTTGGGGGACATAACAGCTGACGAGGTAGGGGAAACGTAAACAGAACACACTGACATAAGACAGAGACCTTCAAAGTAAAACGGGAAACACATACACGTAATGACACAGACTCAGAAACGCAGCCTGGACACAGGGATACACGGGCAGAAAGAAAAGAACACTCACCGAGGAAGAACAGAACCAAAATTACAATAATAGAAAACATAAATAGACATAAATAGTCTATATTTACAGTGAGGTATTTTGACATAAATTAAATATTGCACAGTGGTGGTAGTGTTTGTATATTCTGTGTATAGAGGAGAGGCTTGAATTGGGGGGTGAAACTGTGTCGTCGGTGCATGTGTGAGATCAGGGTGCTCATGGCTTTTGCAAAGGAACTGTTCCTAAGTCTGTCAGTGTTTGTGCTGATGCACCTGTAGCGCTTCTCTGAGGGAAGCAGGTCGATCAGGTCAAAACCTGGGTGGGAGCTGCCCTTGATGATGTTTGTTGCTCTGTTGAGGCAGCGGGTGAAATAAATGTCCGCCAGGGAGGGGAGAGGGCAGCCAATAATCTTCTGTGCTGCCTTGATTACACTGTGAAGCTTCACTCTGTTCCCATCTGATCAGCTGCCGTACCTTACTTTGATGTAGTATGTCAGCAGGCTGTCAATGGACGAGCAGTAGAAGATCAGCAGCAGGTTGGAGTCCAGTTTGTGCTTCCTGGGAAACTGGAAGGTGTGGACCCTCTCCAACCATCACTGTTGATGTATAGGGGGCCTAAGTCAGTGCTGTGCCACCTGAAGTTGACAGTGATCTCTTTGGTTTTCACAATGGTCAGTGCTAGTTTTTTCTCTGAACACTATGATGACCAACCTATGAAGGTTGGTCGTTCGACTCCTGGCTTCCCCTAGTCTACATGCCAAATAGGTCATGGTCCGACAGCCCTCACCTGGCTGCCTGCCAATGTGTTATTGTGTGCATGTCGCTCCCTTCCCCTCTCTCTCGTAACGGGATTGTTTACCTCCGAGCGGTGACGAGCATTCCCGAGAGTGTTCCCGCGCAGAGACTGGCTGCACCTGTTGTCGATTGGAGCCGACCAGCTGTAGCCAATTATCCGCCATCTCCCGGGCTGCCTTCTTAACATGGCGATTGAGCTTCGGTCTGCGCTGGATAATTGTGTGAAGCACGGTAGAGCAGCGTGGATGGTTTTTGTGGCAGTTACGTTGATCTGAGGATTGTTTAGTTACTCCGTGTGTGTTTGTGTGTTTGCCACCAGGAGGGAAATGGAGAGAGAGATCACGGGAGCTGGACCGCCACTTGGGATTACTGTTTGGAAGAAGTCGCTACATGTGTTTTCACTTCACGGCCATGAGCACTGCTAGGAAGAAAAGGAGGAGACCACACCTGGGCACCCATCACTATATATATATATATATAATTGAACTGTTGCACCTTTACCGCACTGTAAATAAATTCACTGTCTTCTCCCAAAGGAGTCCTGCATACAGTCCTCTTTTCTACACCTACCTTGACAGAATATCCTTGGGCAAGATACTAACCCCAAATTGCTCTCCGATGCATCCATCGGAGTATGAATGTGTGTGAATGTTAGCTATAAAAGCACGTAGACAAATGTGCTTCTGCGAATGGGTGAATGCACAAGTTATGTAAAGCGCTTTGAGTGCTCAGATGAGTAGAAAAGCGCTATATAAGAACCAGTCCATTTACCATTTAACTTCAGGACTTCCTCTCTGTAGGCTGCCTCGTCTCCCTTTGAGATAAGTCTGACTAATGTGGTGTCTTCAGCAAACTTGATGATGATGTTGTTGTTGTGGGTCGAACTGCAGTCTTAGGTTTAGAGACAATACAGGAAGGGGCTCAGCACACAGCCTTGTGGGGAGCCAGTGCTCAGCATGCGAGTGGAGGAGAGATGGGGGCCAAGTCTTACAGTCTGGGGCCAGTTGGTGAGAAAGTCAAAGGCCAAGAGTGACCAGTTTGGTGAAGAGGATATCCGGGATGATTGTATAGAAAGCTGAGCTGTAATCCACAAAGAGCATCCATCCATCCATCTGCTTATCCGGAGCCGGGTCGCAGCCCTGGCAGAGGAGCCCAGACCTCCCTCTCCTCAGCCACCTCCTCCAACTTGTCTGGGGGAACACCAAGGCGTTCCCAGGCCAGCTGAGGGATAAAATCTCTCTAGCGTGTCCCAGGTCTGCCCCGGGGAACCCTCCTGGTGGGACATGCCCGAAACACCTCATTCAAGAGGTACCCAGGATGCCCGAACAACCTCAACTGGCTCCATTCAATGTGGAAGAGCAGCTGCTCTACTCTGAGCCCCTCCCGGAAGACTGAACTTCTCACCCTATCTCTAAGGGAGAGGCCAGCCACCCTTCAGCGGAAGCCCATTTCTGACGCTTGTATCCGCAATCTCGTTCTTTTGGTCACTACCCACAGCTCGTGACCATAGGGGAGGGGAGGGACGTAGATTGACCAGTAAATTGAGAGCTTCGCTTTTACACTCAGCTCTCTCTTCACCACAACAGACTGGTATAGCATCCATATCACTGCAGCCGCAGCACCAATCCATCTGTCGATCTCCCACTCCCGTCACTCATGAACAAGACCCCGAGATACTTAAACTTGGTGTAACAAAGGACTGGACAGGCAGGGTTTCACTCTAGACACATGAAACACTTTATGGATCCGCATATTTCGGGGACGGACAGAAACCGGGTTAACCAGAGAGTCTATAACAAGTTTCTTTGACTCAGCCCGGAGCGGAACAAATCGGGCCCACAGCCAAACCTTTTGTCCTGGGGTGTAGGCAGGTGTGGGGGTCCGGTGACGGTCCGCCAGGCGCTTATTGCGATCAGCTGTTCGAAGAAGGGCGGCCCAGGTGGCTCTCCAGGCACGTCGACACCTCCGTAGATGTTGCTGGAAAGAGGGCACAAAGTGCTCACCTTCGACGGCCGGAAAGAGAGGTGGTTGGTAGCCCAGAGATGCTGTTGTGAAAGCCATTACTCACAGGCAACCGCCAAATTAGCTGAAAGATCCCAGTAAGAAAAGCTAAAATAAAAGTTAAATTCACAATTTATCTTCACATACTAGTAGATGGCTATTTAGATGGCTATTTATTAGGATCTGACATCTGTGAAATTCGGCCGTAGGGAGCTGCGTCAGCCAGGCGAGCTATTTTACCACGAGCTCCGGGAAGGGATGCTACATGAATGTTAGCACCATAAAGATATGTAGTTGACTGCTGTTAATAGATTTTCTGCTTTAAAAAACAAAACCAGTCGGAGTTGTGATATTTATGTTTAAAGTACTGTAACATCACTGATGTGCAGATGTTTAATTTTAAGTGCTAAAGAATATATTAAAATGTGCCCAGCTAACCGCTAGTATTAAGGTACTGCTTAGCGATTTTTGTGTATTTCTGTGTTCTAACATTACTGTGATTCATCTGAGTTTGTTAGCTTTCCAAAACGTTGGAGAAGCAGTAATATCGTTATGTAGTGCTTAAATGCACCCTTTCAGTTTTGTTGACTTAGAAGTTAATTCATTTGATAAAGATGCAAAAAGTTCATAAAATGTGATTATAAAATGTGAGGGATCTCATTACTCTGTTAAAGTATTAATGTTTTAAGAAGTTGATATATTTTTCTGAGAAATAATTCAAGTTGAAATATCTTAAAAAAAAAACAGTTAAAAGTGAGCTGTTAAAGGGAAAAATATGGGAGAGTGAATCTTACAAGTTGATTTATTCTTAAAAGGGTAACTATAAGGTATATTTTCTGTTGCGCTAAAACCTTGTGTGATGTAACTCAAGTTATTTCATGATGGTTGAGACATTGTATAACTAAAATAATTTGTTATACTTGAGCAAAACTTGACTGAAAAATGAGTGATGGAAGAAGCATAGATAAAATAGTAATGTATGCACTCTGAACTGTGTGCATAGATTGGTTTTGACCAGGACTGGATCATTCGAGATCTGAACCCTGTGGGTTCAGTGGCGAGCCAATCCCAAGAGAGTGACTGTAGACGGACCAGAGTGGCCAGCCGTGGGATCCATCTTCAGCAAACCTCAGGACTATAACTACATTCCTTGACACAGATAAGACTAACACTTTAAAAATCTACCCGGGTAGTGTTAGAACCAGTGGACAGAAACACACACACACAAGGAACTCTAATTTCTCTTTCCAAAGAGAAGTGGACTGAGCAAAAGGAGCGGAAGCCCTTTAATTGAAACTCTGGTTTTGATTTTATTTTTGAGCCCTTTAATGTGCTTTTGTGCACTGTAGGAAGCCAGCTTTAGACAGGCAGGGTTTGTAAACTTTACAACTTTCAATACAGTTTCTATTCTAATCACATCTTATCTATCATTGTATGGTTCCTTCTCTGCTGATCCTTTCAAGGCTCCATAGTCTTACCTAGAACTTTCTGATACAAGTCCAAAGTTGTCGAGACAATAATTTAATGCGCATCTCATATTATTTAATTGTAATACCTGTTACACTATTGTGGGCATACTCAACCCATAGGAGTTGCTCACTCCAAGTTGTCTGATTGGTGGATACCAAGCACTGGAGGGCCGCCTCGAGTTCCTGATTGGCCCGTTCTGTCTGGCCGTTAGTCTGAGGGTGGAAACCAGAGGAGAGACTGACCTGCGCTCCGAGGGCGTTGCAGAATTCTTTCCAGACCCGTGATGTGAACTGCGGCCCCCTATCAGAGATGATGTCCGTGGAGATTACGTGAAGGCGAAAGACGTGGTTAATCAGGAGTCGAGCTATTTCTAAAGCATTGGGGAGCTTGGGGAGGGGGACAAAGTGAGCAGCTTTCGAAAAACGATCAATGATAGTAAGGATGACTGAGTTACCTGATGAGGAAGGGAGGCCCGTGATGAAGTCCATTGCAATGTGTGACCACGGGCGGCCAGGGGTCGGTAGGGGTTGGAGAAGGCCGGAAGATGGCTGATTGACGCTCTTGTTTTGAGCGCATGTAGGACAGGCAGCAATGTATTCGCGGACGTCCTTAGCTACCAGGCGAAGCGTTGGAGGAAGGTAATGCTGCGGTGGACCCCAGGGTGGCAGGTGAACTTGGCCGTGTGAGCCCAATGCAAAACTCGTGATCTGACAGTAGAGGGAAAAAAAGAGAAGGCCCGGGGGACCCGTACCAGGGTCCGGTTGCGTTTGTTGGGCCTCTCGAATAGCTGACTCAATCTCCCAGGTTAGGGCCCCGACAACACACATGGAAGGAAGAATGGGGGCGTCCTGGGCAGCGTCTTCGGAGGTGGCAAATTGGCGTGAGAGGGAATCGGGTTTGACATTACGAGAGCCGGGTTTGTAGGTGATTGTGAATTGGAATCTGGTGAGAAACAGAGCCCACCTAGCTTGCCTGGTGTTTAGTCGTTTCGCGGACCGGATGTATTCCAGGTTTTTGTGGTCCGTCCAAACCACGAACGGTTGGGCAGCTCCCTCCAACCAGTGAGGCCACTCTTCTAGGGCCAGCTTGATGGCCAATAGCTCTCAGTTCCCCACATCATAATTCATCTCTGCAGGAGAGAGACGACAAGAGAAGTAAGCACAAGGATGAACCTTACCGCCTTCTCGCCGGGAGAGCACCGCCCCCACTCTTGCGTCTAAGGCATCCACCTCCACGACAAAGGGTTGACTGAGATCAGGTTGGTTGATGATGGGTGCAGAGGCAAGGCTCCTTCAGGCAAGAGAGAGCCTGGCGAGCTGGATCATCCCTACGGAAGGGGACCTTGAGTGAGGTGAGACAAGTCAGGGGTAGAGCAAGCTGGCTATAGTTGCGGATGAAACAGCGATAAAAGTTAGTGAAACCCAAGAAACTCTGAAGCTGCTTGCGATGGGATGGAGTTGGCCAGTTTAACACAGCCTGAACTTTGGCGGGGTCCGCTCTCAGGTTACCTTGTTCAATGACATAGCCCAGGAAAGAGACTGTGGAAGAATGAAACTCACATTTTTCCCCCTTCACGAAGAGACGTTTTTCCAGGAGGCGTTGAACGACCTGCCTGACATGGCGTTCGTGTTCAGAGACAGAATGGGAGAAAATAAGGATGTCATCCAGATAAACGAAGACGAAGTGGTTAATGAAGTCCCGCAGTACGTCGTTTACCAGGGCCTGAAAAACAGCTGGGGCATTGGTGAGACCAAACGGCATGACAAGATATTCAAAATGACCAAGGTGAGTATTGAAGGCTGTTTTCCATTCATCCCCCTCCCTTATTCTTACCAGATGGTAGGCGTTGCGCAGGTCCAGCTTATTGAAGAGGGTGGCCCCCTGAAGGAGCTCGAAGGCAGAATTTAAAAGAGTGAGTGGATATTTATTCTTCACTGAGATGTTGTTAAGGCCCCGATAATAAATACAAGGTCGTAAGCTCTTGTCTTGGCAACGAAGAAGAAGCCGCCGGCCACAGGAGATGACGACGGACGAATGAGACCTGCGGTGAATGATTCGTTGATGTATTTTTCTATACTTTCACGTTCGGGTTGAGACAGACTGTATAGGCAGCTGGTAGGGAGAGGTGCACCTGGAAGAAGATCAATGCCGCAGTCATACGGCCGATGCGGAGGAAGCGAGTGTGCTCTATCCTTGCAAAACACTTGTTTGAGATCATGGTATACTGGTGGCGGGGTCCGGCGGCTTGGAGAGAGAAGAATTGGTTAGTAGTTCGGAAGAGGGGGTGGCAGCTTTAAGACAGGACATGTGACAATCCTCCCCACCACTCAACAATGCTCTCCTTTTTCCTATCAATAACAGGGTTATGTTGATGCAACCAAGGGTAACCCAGAACTAGTGGCGTGAGTGGAGCTTGAAACACATACAGCTGTATAGTCTGGGAATGATTGCCAGAGAGAATCAGTAAAACGGGCTCAGTGATATGAGTGATGTTAGGCAGCCGCTGGCCACTGAGGGCGGTGACTTGGAGTGACTGTGGCAGAAACTCGGAGTTCAGATTAAATTGTTGGACCAGCAAAGCGTCAATAAAGTTCTCTTCCGCCCCTGAATCGATTAGAGCCTTAAGAGGGTGGACCTGAAGCTGCACCGTTAATTTAGCTGCTAGCATGAGCCGTGGAGGAGACTGTGAACTAGAGACCTCGCCCACCTGTATTCTCCTCTCTACTGGTGGGCACGGCCTTTTGGAAGAGACGAGCAAACATTAGCAACATGACCGTTACGACCGCAATAAAAACACTCATCAGCCCTCCACCGACGGTGCCATTCCTTGGGTGAAAGGCGAGAGCAACCCAGCTGCATAGGTTGCTCACCCTCCTCCATGTTATGCGACTCCGAATCTCTTCCGCCACTCGTGGCGCTTCCGCCAGATGCTGCTTTGCACATTTAAATTTAGCAAGAATCCTGATATGAGATGCTGGCGTCAGTTCTCAAAACAGCTTGAGCCCAGTTTAAAGCCGGTCTGCGTAAGAGCTGGACAAAAAAGGCAATCTTAGCCTCGTCAGTTTCATATGTCCTCCGGAACTGTCTAAACTGCATTGTTATTTGGGTCAGAAAACTGACACACTTGTGAAACTCACCCGCGAAGGGTTCCGGGGTTGGCAAAGCTCGCGCCGGGGGCTCTGAGGGAGTGGGATGAGGCGAAGCCAAAGGCCTGGGTGCCGGAGGCTCAGAAGCCGGTAACTGTGAGGAGACAGAGGGAGGAGAGGCTGCTGGGCTTACCAGGGGTACGTGCTGAGCAAGGGCCTGCGTTAGAGCGGCCAACTGCTGATTGATGAGCTGCAGCATTTGTTCGTGGCATTCCAAAACCTCCTCGGCCGTGAGGACGCGCTGCTGGGCGGCAGAGTCCGCTGAGTCCATATTCTCGCTGGATCGTTATGTTAAGGTTCTATGCAGGGGACTCAAACGTGGGACTCCTGAATCAGCTGAACACAAGGGAAATCCAAGGGGGAAATCACTCGCTCTCCAACTCTCCACATACACGACGGAAGTCCTTCTTTTTACACTTGACACACAGATTCACACGGGAAAGGTAAGCCAGGGGTTCTGTAGATAAGGAGACAGGAATGAGAACGATATTCACAAAAGACACTTGACTTATCTTGAGCTGTAGCTTGACTTTCACTGACACATGGTAGACAACGATCCAACGAAGGTGGGCATCACCTGTGTTCTTTTCCGTGGGCGTGGGCATGGGCCGAGGGCGTGAAACCACAATGAGTTCCGACCAGGCGACAGAGAGGAGGAGAGAGAGAGAGCACGACAGAGAGAAAAAGACAGAAAAGGCCAATCAGCGTCTCGCCGAATCCCCAGGCCGTGACACTTCAGGGCAGGAACTCGTCCCTGACCTGAAATGGGCACTCCACCCTTTTCCGGCTGAGGACCATGGCCTCAGATTTGGAGGTGCTGATTCTCATTCCCACTGCTTCAAACTCAGCTGTGAACCGTTCCAAAGCGAGCAGAAGGCCATCACCCGATGAAGCCAACAGAACCACAAACTAGAGATGAGATTCTGAGAACACCCACAAAAAGCATTCGGACGTAGCTTTGCCACTGCTCCAGGTGGCTCAGCACAGAGTGGAGAGCTACGTTGATGGCATCTTCTATGGATCTGTTTGCATGATTTGCAAACTGGTAATCACTGGTCTGATCCACAATGAAGACGAGTCCACGTACAGACAGGAGGTGGACCAGCTGTTCCACTGTTGCAGTCAGAACCACCCGGACCCGACTGTGGAGGTGACAGTGAACCTTCAGACTCGCCCTAACTATCCTTAAAAATAGAGTACTTACCGTGGATCACTTCAGATTCCTAGGACCCACCTTTTCAAGCGATCTGAAGTGGTCCCCACATATAGACTCTATCCAGAAGAAGGCCCAGCAGAGGTTGTGGTTCCTGCAGCAACTCAGAATATACAACCTGATCTCTGAGACCATGGTTTTACGCAAAAAAAACTGATTTACTCTTTTCTGGGCTGGAGGAAAAAGGGGTGATCGTGGTGCATCGATAAGGTTACATCACTCTGCAGAAAAGTGGAGAGGTACCTGGGATGGAATCTTTCCATTGTGGAACAGGAAAGAGGCAAAGACAAAGCAACATTCACAAGAACTTCTTACTGTCTTTCTAGTGACTTCAGCAAACGTCAGAGAGCCTGATCATTATCACTGAAGCAACAATGATCTGACTGGACTACGAAAGACTACAAACGAAAAACAGAAGAAAACCACAACAAGCCCTGGACAATTATGTTTAATTGGCATAAATGTAAGAAATTCCTAACAGTATTGCGAAGAAAGCATTTTTTAAATAAAGTTGTAAAATGTTTTAATATTTCTTTTTAAAGAACCTGCAGGTTCGTTTTATTATGTGTTTAGTACATGATACATATTAAATCCCCTGTGATTTTCCAAAGCTGTGAGCTTTAATTCCAGATCAATGATTGGCTGGTTTGAAATCCCAGCTCACATGTTGCTGTTATCTGTACCTGATAGAGGAGAGAGGAGAACAGAGACCAGATACAGTGAGAGACTAGGCTTCACTTAGGTCTCTCAATCACAATGAATAATGTTTCTGTAATAACAATGTTTTTTCTTTCAGGTTTCAATGAAACAATCAGTCACAGGTTTGTTCTCTTTTTCCTCAGTTTGTTGTGTTACTGCATCATTTGCCTGCTAAATGTTTCTCTCATTGTGATCATCATCTTGGACAGCAACCTCCATGAATCAATGTATATTCTGCTCTGTGTCTTTTGCATGAATGCACTTTATGGAACAGCAGGTTTCTTTCCCAAATTTCTCTGGGATCTCCTCTCTAATGTTTATGTCATCTCATATTACGGTTGCCTTATTCAGACCAAGGTGATTTATTCTTTTGTCTGCGGCGAACTGTCGATTCTTGCACTCATGGCATATGACAGATATGTGGCCATATGTCAGCCCCTGAAGTACCACTCTATCATGTCAAAGCAAAGAGTCATTAGGTTTGCATGTTTTTTGTGGTTAACAACCGTCTGCATTGCGGCTACGAATGCCTTTCTAACATCCAGACTGAAGTTATGCAGCCCGTATCTTTCCACACTCTTCTGTGTGAACTGGATTATTGTTCAACTCGCTTGTTTTCCAGCACAAACTATAGTTAATGGCATATTTGCAAATATTACAATAATTATTTATTTGCTTCATGGTGTTTTTATAGTTTGGTCCTATATGTATATCATTAAAACATGTGTCAGGTCTATAGAAAACAGAGCAAAGTTCATGCAAACATGTGTCCCACATCTCGTCTCATTATTTACTTTTGCTTTGGCAATATTTACTGATGTTATAAGTATGCGACTGGGTTCGAAAGAGTTGCATCGGACCCTTCAAAACTTTGTAGCAATAGAGTTTCTTATCATTCCTCCTATTATGAATCCTCTGATGTACGGTTTCAAACTGACCAAAATTCGAAAAAGATTTTATAGTGTTGTTATTTTAAAAATAACTAATTTTTGTTTTATTCGGTCAGAAAATCATGTCACGCACAGCTAAGTGTCACACCCATTGTTTGACATCCATTTTAAAATAAGTCCAAATTTTTTTTTTAAATTTTTACTGAAATTTGTGTTTTCTTTGGAGAAAACATGTCTATTGATGTGAGTGGATATGTAGTTTTACTATTTATCTGCATTTCCCAGATGATTTACATTTTGTAGATGTCTTTGCACTAAATGTATTTTTGATGGTCACCTGCCTAATTACCAAAAAAACACTCATATGTAGAAAGGCTGTAAATTTCAGTCTTTCTTTTCATTACTGTTCAAGGAAATAACAGGCACCGTGGAGACTGCACATGTGAAAAGGATTAAAAGACAAACTGTTTTAGATGTGGCAACACTATCAGAGTGTCAATCTATTTTGATATTATGCTGTCTTATAAATCTGATCCACAACCACATGGATGTGAAGCAGACAGAGGTTTTAGCAACTGGACCAGTTTTTGAATTTCTGCTTAATCAAACATGAAAGTCCATTTTTACTTAACACTTGTACAATTAAATGGCTTTTCCATTGTTTGAAGGATTGAAAGTTGAAGCTGAATATTTACAGTGCAAATCAGTTTTTCTACATGACAAAATGTTCCTTTTTACTGTATTAAGTAAAAAGAAATGAGAAATCTGTTAAATAGTAAGAAATAAATGTGTACAATTGCAAATAAAAAAATAAAAAAAAGATCTGGTAGCTCAATTCCCAGCAGCAGGTGAGTCCAAGAAGCACCACATCCCACACACAAACTACCAGCAAAGGCCTCCCCAATAGGCGTATTCACTCCCTGCTGTTCTTGACCCTCTAAACTGATTGACTAGAATGCCTTTTATTGTCATTATAAACATTTACAAAGAGATTCAGAGCATCTCCTACCCAGTGCAGACATGTGGGAAAAGAAGAAAGGGGGGTGAGGTGCACAGTTCTGTGGCACTGTATACATATGAGCAGGTCAATATCAAAAATTTTCAAATATACAAATACTGAAAAAAATAAATAGTCTATATTTACAGTGGGGTATTTGACATAAATTAAATATTGCACAGTGGTGGTAGTGTTTGTATATTCTGTGTATAGAGGGGAGGCTTGAATTGGGGGGTGAAACTGTGTCGTCGGTTCATGTGTGAGTTCAGGGTGCTCATGGCTTTTGCAAAGGAACTGTTTCTAAGTGTAACCCAGGTCCCAAGTAGCTATGGTAAAGCTGGAGTATATAGTACAATGAGACTGGGCCTGGGTTCGTAGTGCTACTAATAATGATACCTGATACCCTCTAATTGAATTAATAAGGACCACCACAACTGTATTCTACACAAATTAAATCCCTCACCGGGTATTTATTTAGACAGCAAAGAAATGAATAAAATAAACAGTTACTTTTATAAAATGAATTGAATTCAAATAAACAAACAAAAATAATGTAAAAGTGACTACATGGGTTTTCAATAAAATACTATCAAAACAAAATAACTCTCTTAGGTGCCAACTGTTATTTCAGTTACAACAGCTCACACCTTTAAAAGGGATGAATTTCAACCTTTGAAAATAACTTTGATTACAGCTACACACTTACTCAATTTAAACCAAATTTGTAACAGTGGGCCCACACACACACACACACACACACACACTTTAACCTGTCCACACTACACCTGTAGCACAGTGCTTGTTGCAGGCCTGATTTGAAGTTCGGGTGTGGTGAGGCCTAAAACTGATGGCCGCTTCACTCAAACTGAGCCATAAAACAAAATACGTGCACTTTAGTTCCAGTTATTACTCACGAGTCCAATGAGTCCTTATCAGTAGTGAAGACAGGCAGGGGCGAGAAAACAGCAGGGTCCATCCGGGCAGAAACCTCTCTCTCCCTCTCCTTTCAGAGCGTCCATCGGCTTCTAAACATATTAAAACACTTGAGCTACAATACCAAATGCTATCACATAACGATTGAGCATTAGCATGCTTTGACTGAAAATCACAGAGCTAAAAATACAGCATGGCATGACAGCACATAACACGGTAAGCTGCGCTAATTAGCATCACATATCACGCCATTTTACCACTATAACGAATACTTACAGTACAAATGTCAAGGCACACAGTCTCATTTACCTCTTGCAGATCACAAATAAGTAAAATCAGGACCACGGGTAGTCGACCTCAATGATACTCTTAGATGTAAAATCCACACCACGTTTGCCTTACGACATCTCTCTCTTCGGACTTAGCTTCTGTGTCCGCTCCCACAGATTCACACAGACCTTACCACTCGTCCCGCCCCCATAACAGAGCAGAGTGACATTGACTGGCTCGTCAGCACAACAACCAATGACAACACAACATTGAGGTAACTGACATTAGATGGGTAAATAAACTTTGGTTACACCCCGACATATTGATTCTGCACAGAAAATTAACTCTAAATCATGAAACCCTTTTATTACTGGACTCTTAACTGTAAATGAAATACATTTGTACCAAAGCATATGATTTTTAAACCTTTTATCAACTATTTATATTTTAACCATTTTTTATAACAGTAGACTTTTTTCTTTACCCTGTTAGCATGAAAAATTTCAGACAGGGCTACATAAGTCTATCCGTGTTTGTGCTGATGCACCTGCTGATGCACCTGTATCGACCTGCTTCCCTCAAGAGTCAAAACCTGGGTGGGAGCTGCCCTTGATGATGTTTGTTGCTCTGTTGAGGCAGCGGGTGAAATAAATGTCCGCCAGGGAGGGAGGAGGGCAGCCAATAATCTTCTGTGCTGCCTTGATTACACTGTGAAGCTTCACTCTGTTCCCATCTGGTCAGCTGCCGTACCTTACTTTGATGCAGTATGTGAGCAGGCTGTCAATGGACGAGCAGTAGAAGATCAGCAGCAGGTTGGAGTCCAGTTTGTGCTTCCTGGGAAACTGGAAGGTGTGGGCCCTCTCCAACCATCACTGTTGATGTATAGGGGGCCTAAGTCAGTGCTGTGCCACCTGAAGTTGACAATGATCTCTTTGGTTTCCATAGTGGTCAGTGCTAGTTTTTCCTCTGAACACTATGATGTCAACTTCAGGACTTCCTCTCTGTAGGCTGCCTCGTCTCCCTTTGAGATAAGTCTGACTAATGTGGTGTCTTCAGCAAACTTGATGATGATGTTGTTGTTGTCGGTCGAACTGCAGTCTTAGGTTTAGAGACAATACAGGAGGGGGCTCAGCACACAGCCTTGTGGGGAGCCAGTGCTCAGCATGCGAGTGGAGGAGAGATGGGGGCCAAGTCTTACAGTCTGGGGCCGGTTGGTGAGAAAGTCAAAGGCCAAGAGTGACCAGTTTGGTGAAGAGGATATCCGGGATAATTGTACAGAAAACTGAGCTGTAATCCACAAAGAGCATCCATCCATCTGCTTATCCGGGGCCGGGTCACAGGGGCCGCAGCCCACACCTCCCTCTCCTCAGCCCCCTCCTCCAACTTGTCTGGGGGAACACCAAGGCATTTCCAGGCCAGCTGAGAGATAAAATCTCTCAGCTGGCCTGATTTATGGCCAGCCACCCTTCAGAGGAAGCCCATTTCTGCCGCTTGTATCCGCAATCTTGTTCTTTCGGTCACTACCCACAGCTCGTGACCATAGGGGAGGGACGTAGATTGACCAGTAAAATGAGAGCTTCGCTTTCACAATAGACTGGTATAGCGTCCATATCACTGCAGCCGCAGCACCAATCCGTCTGTTGATCTCCCACTCCCGTCACTCATGAACAAGACCCCGAGATACTTAAACTTGGGGCAGGAACTCGTCCCTGACCTGAAGTGGGTCCTCCACCCTTTTCCGGCTGAGGACCATGGCCTCAGATTTGGAGGTGCTGATTCTCATTCCCACTGCTTTACACTCAGCTGTGAACCGTTCCAAAGCGAGCAGAAGGCCATCACCCGATGAAGCCAACAGAACCACAAACTAGTGATGAGATTCTGAGAACACTCACAAAAAGCTACATTGATGGCATCTTCTATGGATCTGTTTGCATGATTTGCAAACTGGTAATCACTAGGGGTGCAACAATACACAAAATTCACGGTTCGGTTCGGTTCGATACTTTGGTGTCACGGTTCGATATTTTTTTGATACAAAAAAAATGTTCATGCCTTTTTAATTTGTCATTTATTAAATTTTCACGGCACATTCTGCACCACCTCTCTGTGCGTTCATCATTTGTTTGAAGCCAGCTCACCTCCTGCAACCACTTTTCCGAGAATACGCGCTTCTTTTGTGGTTCGGACTCCTGACATTTCTTTGGAGGTGGAGGAACACCAAAGTAATTGCTTAAAGGAGCTTCTTCGACATCTTTATGAGTTCTAAACAAATGTCTGTCCTCCTCCTGAAAATCTTATGTATGCAAACACGCGTTGCAACTTCTTATCTTGTGCGCGTTTTTTATTTTGACAGCGAATGCGCACCCGCGGACCACTTATGTGCAGCCCTGGTTATTTAGCTCGTCATATTGCAGCCACAGAAATTCTTTTGTCCATGAAACCATAAAGCTGCACTTTCTTTTTGCCTTATAGTCTGATTTGTCATAACTTTTCCGTTTTGTGGTAAGCTTTTCTTTGGCTGTCACTTCTTCACCCTGACCTGTCTTATTTGGCTCAGCAGAACTAAAATATATATCCTGCTGCTTTTACACACGCATTCACATAACGCTCAGCGATTCTCTGCGCGATCAACCTCTCACATGTTTAAGCTTGCTGCGGGAGATTTCACTTGTCATGTTTGCATAGTAAGCTAACGATTGATAAGACGATGCCAGAGGAATTGGTGCGCAAATTATCATCACTCACCAATCAGTGCTGTCGCTCTCTATACACAGTTCGCGCGATTGCAAAGTGAAAGCAAAAAACAAGCGCAAATTCAAACGCGATTTCAATATGTCACATATTGACAGTGGCTCACCGATGCCAATGACATAATTACCCAGCTACATTTCCGAAAGAATGCAAAAGCATTGACATATATTTTTCCTTCCTACGATAGGCCGACGAGCAGAGCAGGGCAGCCCGACTGGAAAAATCGCTAGCGATTTTGCGAGCCCTGTATCTGATTGAGGAATCACTCATCTTTGGAAAAGAGAGTTTATTACAGAGAAATGTCTCTTTCCAAAATAAAAGCTATACTATACGCTTCTTCTGGGCTATATTCTCAGCAGCATATTAAACATATCAGGTCCCCATAAGGAGAATCATGTGCTAACGGCTGTCTAAATGACTCGGTAAAGTTTGTATGCGTGCTTGTTGTTTTTGTCTGCTTCCACTTGTCTTTGCACTAGGATGCTATCGGGTAAATGTGCAGTCATATTCGTGGTTCCCACTAGTGCTGTCAGCCTTAATCTGAAATGAGGTTAACGCCACAACACGGCAAATCTCCGTTAACGAGCTACCGCGGATTTCCCCGTGTGTGGGGCTGGACAGCGTCAACACATTAACGAGCTAACTGCGCTAACACACTAGTTCCCACTCATGTAATTGAGCATTGCGTGGCACATCTGACATACTGTTTTACTTTAGTCCATGACTCGCTTACCTTCAGGGTCATACGTCACATGAAGACCAAAATAGTTCCAGAGGCCAGATCTGAATGAGGGTGGGGGAGGTTCAATTTGCCATGTTGCAACGAGCTTAACTTCTGTCTAGCTAGCTTGCCCTGCGCTCAGTGAATCTGTGTTCGACTACTCCGCCTAGGCTGCACTGTCGAGCGCAGATCCACTGAGCGCTCAACACAGACAGCACCGTCAGAAGGAAAGTTGATAAAATAAATTAAAAATGTTGTATTGTTCGATACATATGCGTACCGAACCGAAAGCACTGTATCGAACGGTTCAATATCGATACGAGTATCGTTGCACCCCTAGTAATCACTGGTCTGATCCACAATGAAGACGAGTCCACGTACAGACAGGAGGTGGACCAGCTGTTCCACTGTTGCAGTCAGAACCACCCGGACCCAACTGTGAAGGTGACAGTGAACTTTCAGACTCGTCCTTAAGGACTAGAAAAAGCGCTATTTACCCATTTATCACTCCAAGTTGTCTGATTGGTGGATGCCAAGCACCGGAGGGCCGCCTCGAGTTCCTGATTGGCCCGTTCTGTCTGGCCGTTAGTCTGAGGGCGGAAACCGGAGGAGAGACTGTCTTGCGCTCCAAGGGCCTGTAATTCTTTCCAGACCCATGATGTGAACTGCGGCCCCCTATCAGAGACGATGTCCCTGGGGATTCCGTGAAAGCGAAAGACATGGTTAATGTAACTTGGGGAGGGGGACAAAGTGAGCAGCTTTCGAAAAACGATCAATGATAGTAAGGATGACTGAGTTACCTGATGAGGAAGGGAGGCCCGTGATGAAGTCCATTGCAATGTGTGACCACGGGCGGCCAGGGGTCGGTAGGGGTTGGAGAAGGCCGGAAGATGGCTGATTGACGCTCTTGTTTTGAGCGCATGTAGGACAGGCAGCAATGTATTCGCGGACGTCCTTAGCTAAAGACGGGCACCAGGCGAAGCGTTGGAGGAAGGTAATGCTGCGGTGGACCCCAGGGTGGCAGGTGAACTTGGCCGTGTGAGCCCAATGCAAAACTCGTGATCTGACAGTAGAGGGGGGACCCGTACCAGGGTCCGGTTCCGTTCGTTGGGCCTCTCGAATAGCTGACTCAATCTCCCAGGTTAGGGCCCCGACAAAACACGTGGAAGGAAGAATGGGGGCGTCCTGGGCAGCGTCTTCGGAAGTGGCGAATTGGCGTGAGAGAGAATCGGGTTTGACATTACGAGAGCCGGGTCTGTAGGTGATTGTGAATTGGAATCTGGTGAGAAACAGAGCCCACCTAGCTTGCCTGGTGTTGAGTTGTTTCGCGGACCGGATGTATTCCAGGTTTTTGTGGTCCGTCCAAACCACGAACGGTTGGGCACCTCCCTCCAACCAGTGACGCCACTCTTCTAGGGCCAGCTTGATGGCCAATAGCTCTCAGTTCCCCACATCATAATTCTTCTCTGCAGGAGAGAGACGACAAGAGAAGTAAGCACAAGGATGAACCTTACCGCCTTGTCGCTGGGAGAGCACCGCCCCCACTCCTGCGTCCGAGGCGTCCACCTCCACGAC
Organism: Neolamprologus brichardi; assembly: GCF_056152115.1. Classification (NCBI taxonomy): domain Eukaryota; kingdom Metazoa; phylum Chordata; class Actinopteri; order Cichliformes; family Cichlidae; genus Neolamprologus; species Neolamprologus brichardi. Next base: position 6,009,462 of record NC_142119.1, on the reverse strand, counting down.
AAAGGGTTGACTGGAATCAGGTTGGATGAGGATGGGTGCAGTGGCAAAGCTCCTTCAGGCAAGAGAAAGCCTGGCGAGCCGGATCATCCCTACGAAAGGGGACCTTGGGTGAGGTGAGACGAGTCAGGAGTAGAGCGAGCTGGCTATAGTTGCGGATGAAACAGCAATAAAAGTTAGCGAAACCCAAGAAACTCTGAAGCTGCTTGCGATGGGATGGAGTGGGCCAGTTTAACACAGCCTGAACTTTGGCGGGGTCCGCTCTCAGGTTACCTTGTTCAATGACATAGCCCAGGAAAGAGACTGTGGAAGTATAAAACTCACATTCACGAAGAGACGTTTTTCCAGGAGGCGTTGGACGACCTACCTGACATGGCGTTCGTGTTCAGAGACAGAATGGGAGAAAATGAGGATGTCATCCAGATAAACGAAGACGAAGTGGTTAATGAAGTCGTTTACCAGGGCCTGAAAAACAGCTGGGGCATTGGTGAGACCAAACGGCATGACAAGATATTTAAAATGACCAAGGTGAGTGTTGAAGGCTGTTTTCCATTCATCCCCCTCCCTTATTCTTACCAGATGGTAGGCGTTGCGCAGGTCCAGCTTAGTGAAGATGGTGGCCCCCTGAAGGAGCTTGAAGGCAGAATTTAAAAGAGTGAGTGGATATATTCTTCACTGAGATGTTGTTAAGGCCCCGATAATCAATACAAGGTCGTAAGCTCTTGTCTTTCTTGGCAACGAAGAAGAAGCCGGCGGCCACAGGAGATGACGAGAGGCGAATGAGACCTGCGGTGAGTGATCCATTGATGTATTTTTCTATACTTTCACGTTCGGGCTGAGACAGACTGTATAGGCGGTTGGTAGGGAGAGGTGCGCCTGGAAGAAGATCAATGCCGCCAATGCGGAGGAAGCGAGGGTGCTCTATCCTTGCAAAACACTTGTTTGAGATCATGGTAGACGGGTGGCACGGAGGAGAGGTCCGGCGGCTTGGAGAGAGAAGAATTGGTTAGCGGTTCGGAAGAGGGGGTGGCAGCTTTAAGACAGGACATGTGACAATCCCCCCCCCCCCCCCACTCCACATTGCTCTCCTTTTTCCAATTGACAACAGGGTTATGTTGATGCAACCAAGGGTAACCCAGAACTAGTGGCGTGAGCGGAGCTTGAAACACATACAGCTGTATAGTCTGGGAATGATTGCCAGAGAGTCAGTAAAACGGGCTCAGTGATATGAGTGATGTTAGGAAGCCGCTGGCCACTAATGGCGGTGACTTGGAGTGACTGTGGCAGAGGCTCGGAGTTCAGATTTAATCGTCAGGTCAGCGAAGCGTCAATAAAGTTCTGTTCCGCCCCTGAATCGATTAGAGCCTTAAGAGGGTGGACCTGAAGCTGTCCGTTAATTTAGCTGCTAGCATGAGCCGTGGAGGAGACTGTGAACTAGAGACCTTGCCCACCCGTATTCTCCTCTCTACTGCGGCCTTTTGGCAAAGACGGGCAAACATTGGCAACATGACCCTAACGGTCACAATAAAAACACTCACCGGCCCTCCACCGACAGTGCCGTTCCTCGGGTGAAAGGCGAGAGCGACCCAGCTGCATAGGTTGCTCACCCTCCACCATGTTGTGTGACTCCGAATCTCTTCCGCCACTTGTGGCGCTTCCGCCTGATGATGCTTCGCTGCGTCCCAGAGACCTCTCGGAAACGTAGTCCTCAGTTCTGCGGCGCGCACGTAAATGCCCGTCCACCTTTACACACAACGTTATCACATCAGACAAGGTTTTAGGTAACTCTCTTATCACTGGTTCGCCCTTTAACTCATCACACACTTTGTTCAAAAAAATACTTATCAATGCTGGCTTCCCCCACCCGGTCTCTTCGGCCAACGTCCAGAACTCAATGGAGTATTCCGCCATACTTCGTCTTCCCTGCTTAAGAGTTAGTAAACGGTGAGCTGCTGCATCAGCGCCAGTACCTCTCTCAATCACACATTTAAATTTAGCAAGAATTCAGGTACGAGATGCTGGCGTCAGTTCTCAAAACAGCTTGAGCCCAGTTTAAAGCCGGTCTGCGTAAGAGCTGGACAAAAAAGGCAATCTTAGCCTCGTCAGTTTCATATGTCCTCCGCAACTGTCTAAACTGCATTGTTATTTGGGTCAGAAAACCGACACACTTGTGAAACTCACCCGCGAAGGGTTCTGGTGTTAGCAAAGCTTGCGTCAGGGGCTCCGAGGGAGTGGGATGAGGCGAAGCCAAAGGCCTGGGTGCCGGAGGCTCAGAAGCCGGTAACTGTGAAAAGACAGAGGGAGGACAGGCTGCTGGGCTTACCAGGGGTACGCGCTGAGCAAGGGCCTGCGTTAGAGCGGCCAACTGCTGATTGATGAGCTGCAGCATTTGTTCGTGGCGTTCCAAAACCTCCTCGGCCGTGAGGACGCGCTGCTGGGCGGCAGAGTCCGCTGAGTCCATATTGTGGCTGGATCGTTATGTTAAGGTTCAATGCAGGGGACTCAAACGCGGGACTCCTGAATCAGCTGAACACAAGGGAAATCCAAGGGGGAAATCACTCGCTCTCCAACTCTCCACATACACGACGGCAGTACTTCTTTTTACACTTGACACACAGATTCACACGGGAAAGGTAATCCAGGGGGTCTGTAGATAAGGAGACAGGAATGAGAACGATATTTACAAAAGACACTTGACTTATCTTGAACTGTAGCTTGACTTTCACTGACACGTGGTAGACAATGATCCAGCGAAGACCAGCAGTCACCTCCTGGCTTAAATGCCGTTCACCTTGATGGGCATCACGTGTGTTCTTTTCCGTGGGCGTAGACCGAGGGCGTAAACCCACAATGTGTTCCGCCCCGGCGACAGACAGGAGGAGAGAGAGAGAGCACGATAGTGAGAAAAAGACAGAAAAGGCCGATCAGCGTCTTGCCGATCCCCCAGGCCGTGACACTTGGGGCAGGAACTCGTCCCTGACCTGAAGTGGGCACTCCACCCTTTTCCGGCTGAGGACCATGGCCCGCTGTCCGCGGACATCCTTAGCTGAAGACGGCCACCAGGCGAAGCGTTGGAGGAAGGTAATGCTGCGGTGGACCCCAGGGTGGCAGGTGAACTTGGCCGTGTGAGCCTAATGCAAAACTCGTGATCTGACAGTAGAAGGAACAAAGAGTAGGTCCGGGGGACCCGTACCAGGGTCCGGTTCAGTTCGTTGGGCCTCTTGAATATCTGACTCAATCTCCCAGGTTAGGGCCCCGACAAAACACGTGGAAGGAAGAATGGGGGTGTCCTGGGCAGCGTCTTCGGAGGTGGTAAATTGGCGTGAGAGAGAATCGGGTTTGACATTACGAGATCCGGGTCTGTAGGTGATTGTGAATTGGAATCTGGTGAGAAACAGAGCTCACCTTGCTTGCCTGGTTTTGAGTTGTTTCACGGACCGGATGTGTTCCAAGTTTTTGTGGTCTGTCCAAACCACGAACGGTTGGGCAGCTCCCTCCAACCAGTGACACTACTCTTCTAGGGCCAGTTTGATGGCCAATAGCTTTCAGTTCCCCACATCATAATTCTTCTCTGCAGGAGAGAGACGACAAGAGAAGTAAGCACAAGGATGAAGCTTACCGCCTTGTCGCTGGGAGAGCACCGCCCCCACTACTGTGTCGAGGCGTCCACCTCCACGACGAAGGGTTGACTGAGATCAGGTTGGATGAGGATGGGTGCAGAGGCAAAGCACTCCTTCAGGCAAGAGAAAGCCTGGCGAGGCGGTTCATCCCAGCGGAAGGGGACCTTGGGTGAGGTGAGACGAGTCAGGAGTAGAGCGAGCTGGCTATAGTTGCAGATAAAACAGCGATAAAAGTTAGCGAAACCCAAGAAACTCTGAAGCTGCTTGCGATGGGATGGAGTGGGCCAGTTTAACACAGCCTGAACTTTGGCGGGGTCCGCTCTCAGGTTACCTTGTTCAATGACATAGCCCAGGAAAGAGACTGTGGAAGTATGAAACTCACATTTTTCCCCCTTCACGAATAGACGGCTTTCCAGGAGGCGTTGTAGGACCTGCCTGACATGGCGTTCGTGTTCAGAGACAGAATGGGAGAAAATGAGGATGTCATCCAGATAAACGAAGACGAAGTGGTTAATGAAGTCCCGCAGTACGTCGTTTATCAGGGCCTGAAAAACAGCTGGGGCATTGGTCAGACCAAACGGCATGACAAGATATTCAAAATGACCAAGGTGAGTATTGAAGGCTGTTTTCCATTCATCCCCCTCCCTTATTCTTACCAGATGGTAGGCGTTGCGCAGGTCCAGCTTAGTGAAGATGGTGGCCACCTGAAGGAGCTCGAAGGCAGAATTTAAAAGAGTGAGTGGATATTTATTCTTCACTGAGTTGTTGTTAAGGCCAAGATAATCAATACAAGGTCGTAAGTTCTTTTCTTTCTTGGCAACAAAGAAGAAGCCAGCGGCCACAGGAGATGACGAGGGGCGAATGAGACCTGCGGTGAGTGATTCGTTGATGTATTTTTCTATACTTTCACATTCGGGCTGAGACAGACTGTATAGGCGGCTGGTAGGGAGAGGTGCGCCTGGAAGAAGATCAATGCCGCAGTCATACGGCAGATGCGGAGGAAGCAAGCGTGCTCTATCCTTGCAAAACACTTGTTTGAGATCATGGTAGACGGGTGGAAAGGAGGAGAGGTCCGGCGGCTTGGAGAGAGAAGAATTGGTTAGCGGTTCGGAAGAGGGGGTGGCAGCTTTAAGACAGGACATGTGACAGTCCTCCCCCTCACCCCACAATGCTCTCCTTTTTCCAATCGATGCAACCAAGGGTAACCCAGAACTAGTGGCGTGAGCGGAGCTTGAAACACATACAGCTGTATAGTCTGGGAATGATTACCAGAGAGAGTCAGTAAAACGGGCTTAGTGATATGAGTGATGTTAGGGAGCAGCTGGCCACTGAGGGCGGTGACTTGGAGTGACTGTGGCAGAGGCTCGGAGTTCAGATTTAATCGTCGGGCCAGCGAAGCGTCAATAAAGTTCTGTTCCGCCCCTGAATCGATTAGAGCCTTAAGAGGGTGGACCTGAAGCTGCACCATTAATTTAGCTGCTAGCATGAGCTGTGGAAGAGACTGTGAACTAGAGACCTCGCCCACCCGTATTCTCCTCTCTACTGCAGCCTTTTGGCAAAGACGGTCAAACATTGGCAACATGACCCTTACGGTCACAATAAAAACACTCACCGGCCCTCCATCGACAGTGCTGTTCCTCGGGTGAAAGGTGAGAGCGACCCAGCTGCATAGGTTGCTCACCCTCCTCCATGTTGTGCGACTCCGAATCTCTTCCGCCACTCGTGGCGCTTCCGCCCGATGCTGCTTTGCACTTTTAAATTTAGCAAGAATTCTGGTACGAGATGCTGGCGTCAGTTCTCAAAACAGCTTGAGCCTAGTTTAAAGCCGGTCCGCGTAAGAGCTGGACAAAAAAGGCAATCTTAGCCTCGTCAGTTTCATATGTCCTCCGCAACTGTCTAAACTGCATTGTTATTTGGGTCAGAAAACCGACACACTTGTGAAACTCACCCGTGAAGGGTTCCGGTGTTGGCAAAGCTCGCTCCGGGGGCTCCGAGGGAGTGGGATGAGGCGAAGCCAAAGGCCCGGGTGCCGGAGGCTCAGAAGCCGGTAACTGTGAGGAGAAAGAGGGAGGACAGGCTGCTGGGCTTACCAGGGGTACGCACTGAGCAAGGGCCTGCGTTAGAGCGGCCAACTGCTGATTGATGAGCTGCAGCATTTGTTCGTGGCATTCCAAAACCTCCTCGGCCGTGAGGACGCACTGCTGGGCGGCAGAGTCCGCTGAGTCCATATTCTGGCTGGATCGTTATGTTAAGGTTCAATGCAGGGGACTCAAACGCGGGACTCCTGAATCAGCTGAACACAAGGGAAATCCAAGGGGGAAATCACTCGCTCTCCAACTCTCCACATACACGACGGCAGTACTTCTTTTTACACTTGACACACAGATTCACACGAGAAAGGTAATCCAGGGGTTCTGTAGATAAGGAGACAGGAATGAGAACGATATTCACAAAAGACACTTGACTTATCTTGAGCTGTAGCTTGACTTTCACTGACGCGTGGTAGACAATGATCCAGCGAAGACCAGCAGTCACCTCCTGGCTTAAATGCCATTCACCTTGATGGGCATCAGCTGTGTTCTTTTCCGTGGGCGTGGGCTGAGGGCGTAAACCCACAATGAGTTCCGCCCCGGCGACAGAGAGGAGGAGAGAGAGAGTACGAGAGAGAGAAAAAGACAGAAAAGGCCGATCAGCGTCTTGCCGATCCCCCAGGCCGTGACACTTGGGGCAGGAACTCGTCCCTGACCTGAAGTGGGCACTCCACCCTTTTCCGGCTGAGGACCATGGCCTCAGATTTGGAGGTGCTGATTCTCATTCCCACTGCTTCAAACTCAGCTGTGAACCGTTCCAAAGCGAGCAGAAGGCCATCACCCGATGAAGCCAACAGAACCACAAACTAGAGATGAGACTCTGAGAACACCCACAAAGAGCATTCGGACGTAGCTTTGCCACTGCTCCAGGTGGCTCAGCACAGAGTGGAGAGCTACGTTGATGGCATCTTCTATGGATCTGTTCGCATGATTTGCAAACTGGTAATCACTGGTCTGATCCACAATGAAGACGAGTCCACGTACAGACAGGAGGTGGACCAGCTGTTCCACTGTTGCAGTCAGAACCACCCGGACCCGACTGTGGAGGTGACAGTGAACCTTCAGACTCGCCCTAACTATCCTTAAAAATAGAGTACTTACCGTGGATCACTTCAGATTCCTAGGACCCACCTTTTCAAGCGATCTGAAGTGGTCCCCACATATAGACTCTATCCAGAAGAAGGCCCAGCCGAGGTTGTGGTTCCCGCAGCAACTCAGAATATACAACCTGATCTCAAAAAAAACTTTGATTTACTCTTTTCTGGGCTGGAGGAAAATGGGGTGATCGTGGTGCAACGATAAGGTTACATCACTCTGCAGAAAATTGGAGAGGTACCTGGGATGGAATCTTTCCATTGTGGAATAGGAAAGGTAGAGAGTGAGCAGGCGGCAGAGTAACAGGTAAGTAGCAGGTAACAGGTGCAAACAATTCTTTTTTTCACAGAGGCAAAGACAAAGCAACATTCACAAGAACTTCTTACTGTCTTTCTAGTGACTTCAGCAAACGTCAGACAGCCTGATCATTATAACAGAAGCAACAATGATCTGACTGGACTACGAAAGACTACAAACGAAAAACAGAAGAAAACCACAACAAGCCCTGGACAATTATGTTTAATTGCCATAAATGTAAGAAATTCCTAACAGTATTGTGAAGAAAGCATTTTTTTAATAAATTTGTAAAACGTTTTAATATTTCTTTTTCAAGAACCTGCAGGTTTGTTTTATTATGTGTTTAGTACATGATACATATTAAATCCCCTGTGATTTTCCAAAGCTGTGAGCTTTCGTTCCAGATCAATGATTGGCTGGTTTGAAATCCCAGCTCACATGTTGCTGTTATCTGTACCTGATAGAGGAGAGAGGAGAACAGAGACCAGCTACAGTGAGAGACTAGGCTTCACTTAGGTCTTCCAATCACAATGAATAATGTTTCTGTAATAACAATGTTTGTTCTTTCAGGTTTCAATGAAACAATCAGTCACAGGTTTGTTCTCTTTTTCCTCAGTTTGTTGTGTTACTGCATCATTTGCCTGCTAAATGTTTCTCTCATTGTGATCATCATCTTGGACGGCAACCTCCATGAATCAATGTATATTCTACTCTGTGTCTTTTGCATGAATGCACTTTATGGAACAGCAGGTTTTTACCCCAGATTTCTCTGGGATCTCCTCTCTGATGTTCATCTCATCTCATATTACGGTTGCCTTATTCAGACTAAGGTGATTTTTTCTTTTGTCTGCGGCGAACTGTCAATTCTTGCACTCATGGCATATGACAGATATGTGGCCATATGTCAGCCCCTGAAGTACCACTCTATCATGTCAAAGCAAAGAGTCATTAGGTTTGCATGTTCTTTGTGGTTAACAACCTTCTGCATTATGGCTGTGAATGCCTTTCTAACATCCAGACTGAAGTTATGCAGCCCGTATATTTCCAGACTCTTCTGTATGAACTGGAGTATTGTTCAACTCGCTTGTTTTCCAGAACAAACTACAATCAATGCTATATCTGCAAATATTGTAACAATTATTTATTTGCTTCACGGTGTTTTTATAGTTTGGTCCTATATGTATATCATTCAAACATGTGTCAGGTCTATAGAAAACAGGGCAAAGTTCATGCAAACATGTGTCCCACATCTCGTCTCATTATTTACTTTTGTTGTGGCAATACTTACTGATGTTATAAGTATGCGACTGGGTTCGAAAGAGTTGCCTCAGACCCTTCAAAACTTTGTAGCATTAGAGTTTCTTGTAATTCCTCCTATTATGAATCCTCTGATTTACGGTTTCAAACTGACCAAAATTCGAAAAAAATTGCATAGTGTTGTTATTTTAAAAAGAACTAATTTTTGTTTTATTCGATCAGAAAATCGTTTCACACACAGCTAAGTGTCACACCCATTGTTTGACATCCATTTTAAAATAAGTCCAAAAAAAATGTTTAATTTTTACTGAAATTTGTGTTTTATTTGGAGCTGTCTGAAAACATGTCTATTGATGTGAGCGGATATGAAGTTTTATTATTTATCTGCATTTCCCAGATGATTTACATTTTGTAGATGTCTTTGCACTAAATGTATTTTTGATGGTCACCTGCCTAATTACCAAAAAAAAAAACACTGATATGTAGAAAGGCTGTAAATTTCAGTCTTTCTTCTCATTACTGTTCAAGGAAATAACAGGCACCGTGGAGACTGCACATGTGAAAAGGACTAAAAGACAAACTGTTTTAGATGTGGCAGCACTATCAGAGTGTCAATCTATTTTGATATTATGCTGTCTTATAAATCTGATCCACAACAACATGGATGTGAAGCAGTTGTAGTAGTTTTCTTAGTTTTATCCTCTTTTTCTTTAACACTTATTGAAACAGTCAGAGGTTTTAGCAACTGGACCAGTTTTTGAATTTCTGCTTAATCAAACATGAAAGTCCGTTTTTACTTAACACTTGTACAATTAAATGGCTTTTTGATTGTTTGAAGGATTGAAAGTTGAAGCTGAACATTTACAGTGCAAATCAGTTTTTCTACATGACAAAATGTAGAAATCTGTTAAATAGTAAGAAATAAATGTGTACAATTGCAAAAAAAAAAAAAAAAAAAAGATCTGGAAGCTCATTTCCCAGCAGCAGGTGAGGAGCACCACATCCCACACATAAACTACCAGCACCAGCCTCCCCCACAGGTGTGTTCTCTCCCTGCTGTTCTTGTCCCATATGTGAAACTCCTTAAGTTCGCTGATGACACCACCATCATTGGTCTGATCCTTAAGTCTGATTTGTCTGATGCTTAACAATACAGTAACTACTGTGGATCACTTCAGATTCTTAGGACCCACCTTTCCACACAATCTGAAGTGATCCTTGCATATAAACTCTTTCCAGAAGAAGGCCCTAAGTTGCCTCAGGAAGCTGCTGGTCATCTTCCATATTGCTATCATTTAGTCTGTACTGTGGACATCAGTCACTGGGCCAGACTGCAACAGGCAATCAGATCTGTAGATATGATCATCAGTGCTGATCTTGCCTCCATCCAGGACCTGTAGAGGTCCAGAATTAGGAAATCTCTGCAGACCGCTCACGTCCCGGACACGAACTGTTCAAACTGCTGCATTCAGGAGGCTCTGCAGACCACTGTTTAGTAAAACAAGCCGCGCAAAGACAGTTTCTGAAGCAGGCTGTTACTCTGAACACTGTGATATAACCCACTGTTACGTCCCTCAGGCCATATGCACATTGCATGGCTCAGTTTCGCACTTATAGTTAGTATAGTTTTCTAAGGCTTTCTGTAACTTGTTTTTTCTTACTTTGCTGGGCCAAATTTGGCTCCTGGGCCTTGTTGACACCTCTAGTGTAATTAGTTCGAAAGTTGCATATCTAAGATTACTTCCATTTCCAAGATTTTTGCACTAAATGTCTTTTTGAAGGTCAAAATAAATGTAAACCCACAACTGTCCTGTCTTCTCATTACACTTGGCTAGTCTGGTTAGTTGAAAGGTTTTTTTTTATATTTTACCTGTTCAGGTTCAGTTGCAGTGTCCAGTGTGCAAAAAAAGAAAAAAAAAACATTAATTAAATGTGTTAAACCAAAAGCAATGAGTCTGTTTTAAAATGTAAGGAGTGAAAAAGACAGATATTTGCGTTAAAATATAGGGAAGAAAAGTAAAAAGATGCTTTATTAGTTCCAACCTCTTTTCTGTGCTGTGCCTTTGTTACACTGTAAAAAATTGTAATATAAAAGTATTTTACTGTGTATTTTACAGTTTTGTACTGTTTTTCCAGAATATCATTAAATTCACGTAAATAGACTGTGATTTTACATTTCAAATGTAAATTAACGTAAAATCACTGTAAATGTAATAAAACACAATTTTCTTGTTTTTTAAATGTATCTGTCTGTACATGAGCATATTTAGATTTTTAAAATACATTCACAAATGTATCATAATTTCACAAATATCTGTCCGTTATTTGAAAGATTGAACTGTTAAATTCAAATGTAATGCTATGGAAAAATATATAAAATGATTCTTATAAACTGTTTTTTACATCAAATGATAATTATTATTATTGTTATTTAGGGCAATTGTGGCTCAAGAGTTGGCAGTTCGCCTTGTAATCAGAAGGTTGCCGGTTCGAGCCCCGTCTTGGAGACTCTTGGCCGTTGTGTCCTTGGGCAAGACACTTCACCTACCACCTACTGGTGATGACCACAGGGGCAGATGGCGCGATATGGCAGCCTCGCTTCTGTCAGTCTGCCCCAGGGCAGCTGTGGCTACAACTGTAGCTGCCTCCACCAGTGTGTGAATGAATAGTGGAATTGTAAAGCGCTTTGAGTGTCTTGAAAAGCGCTGTAAAAATGCAATCCATTATTGTTATTTAAACCAACTGTTAACTGTATATTTCTGTACATTTAAGTATTATTATTCATATTGCTGCATTCATTGACGTTGTTTATAGGTAATTTCATTGTTTACTCACATTAAAATGTTCCTAATTTAATGTTTAAAAGCACTTAAAAAAGGCAAAATCCCATGTAAAATTAGGGCAACAAACTGTATTGTCATTAATGAAAATAACCGTATTTTTATGAGAAAGTTATTTTCTGTTATTTTGTGGGATTATTTTGGCGCCCCAGCTGCCGGAATATTACTGTTTTTTTAGGATTGTTTTTTTACAGTGTAGTTTTTGTGGGTTTCCATAAGTTAGTTTTTTCTTATTCTAAACAAAGAACTCCATATTTTTTTTATTTTTTTGTGTCTCGTTTGGATCTTTAGCCATCAGAATTGTTGTCTTAAGGCCAAGAAAGATGCCAAGCGGATTTATTTTACCAAGTGGATCATCGTGGCCTTGCCATATTGGTCCATTTGATTGACCTTTATTTTACAAACGGGACAGACATGACTGGGGGATAGGACAGGGAGAAAGAATGAAAGAAAGAGAGGGAGAGAAAGAAAACCAGAGGGGAGAAGAGACGGTGAGAAAGGGAGGAAGAAAGAAAGAAAAACAAACAAAACACCTGGATCACCTGTATGGAGAAAAACACACAGAAGACAAAGCAAACAAAAAAAAGAGCAACATAATAAAAACAGCACCATCACAATAAACTAGCTAGCAGTAGATAACAGTAGATACTAAATATTAAACGATATTGTGCAGCATGCAAGATAGACAGCACACAATGTGCTTTGAGGCAGCAGCCAAGAAAGGTGTAGTCCGCGTCTGTGAACACCCGTGTGTACACCTGTGTGCACACCTGTGTGGATCAGCATGCTTGTATTACAAAGGTTTCTCCATGTAACCATCTGCAAGGGAGTGTGGGGAGCCATAGCCCTGTCCCCCAGGGCATGAAGCAGGTATGGAGGAGATCCAGGCCCCAGATATCCAGAGGCCCCAGAGTACGAGGACCCGAGGCGGACCACCAAAAGGGGGGGAACCGTGCCACCCTCCTGGGAAGAGCTGAGTAGAGCCCCAAACAAGAGGTCACCCAGCAGCTACGGAGCAGAGGCCAGAGGGGGTTGCAGTGGCGTGCACGCGGGCTCTGCCGGCAGCCAGCTGTGCCAGAGAGGACCGAGCTTCAGGCCCAGAGGCCTGAGGGCACCCCACCAGGGCCGTGCAGAGACATTTAAAGGGGCGGGTGCTCAAAGTTAAAAAGGGGCACATTGAACCAGGCTGAATAACAACAACACACATTCATCAAGAATCTAATATGGGATCGCATCATACTATATCACTGTTGTGAGGTGGCGACAAGGCAAAGCAAACGTAGCTGATGTTTTACCTGATGGGTACAATGTTGCTGTTGAGGGGTTGCTGCTGCTCCTGCTGCTGATAGTGCTGGAGGGCAAGGCTGTGTTGATCTGAGACTGTAGACAGTAAAAAGTCCATAGGAGAGATGGTAGCTGATTAAACAAGTGTCATGAGATAATAACAAAATGCAAAGATTGGTGACAGCGCTTGGAACCATGAGGCAACAAAAACGGTGAGAAATAATTTAGGCTCTGCCTGTGAATCACTCTTTGCTTCTCTTCTTCCTTCCATCCCATCATCTCATATATCACTCTCCACTTGCTGTCTATCTGAGAACAAGGCACAACTTGCTATTGCAATAAACTATAATCTAATTATCCACACCTAACAACTCTTGCACTTAATCTATAATAAAATGATGACAGAAAAATGTTATAGCACTGCCTTTAGTAGCCTCACACAGCTCCTACTGTTTCTCCTCATGTCCTTACCAGGCATGTCTGCACAATGTTATATCATGAGTAATATTTTTTTTAAAAATCCATCTAAATAAAACACACACATGCACGCACACACAGTGACATTTTAGACCTTCTTCAGAATACTGTATATACTATGGGCATCACTGTGCTGATCCAGAATCCTTACATTATTATTTATTACTAGAGCTACAATAATAAAGCAATGAGGAGGGGGAAGTAATAAATATGAAATAATGTATTTATGATGATTCCATTTGTTTCACTATCCACTCTGTGCAGGGCAAAGCTTATTACATTTTTAAACTGTAGAGATACAATCATTTTACTGCTGTAAAATCCAAATTTTGTCTTATTTAAAATATAAATCTAATATAATCTGCTTCTTAATGTATGTTCTTTAAAATACAGCGTGTGTTTTTTAATATATTATAATTATAATAATGCATAATTATGTGGACATGCATATTAGATCGTTTTAAGTGAAATATAATCCCACCAGAAAGGCAGGAAAAGCCTGGAAACTTACTTTAAAACTAAATATGTTCCCTAAAACGGTGACAGAGCTACAGACCCATGACAGCCTTACACAGTGAGCTAGCAGCTATGACCAGCACTACTTGTGCAGTTAATAAAAGGACAGGTAATGTTTGTCATGCTGTTACACACGCAGCACGCTCGTTTGTTTCAACATACCAACGTGTACATAATAAGCTAATACTCCTGTGTGCTATACACTACAGTGTACGCTGTACACCTACTTACTGGTTTTGTTGCATCAGTCTGTGTCTCTGAGTTAACTTGTGTTTCTCCTACAGCTCCAGACCCCCAAAAAATGCGCGTGCTCTCTGTGAGCTCGTTCCCGGCTCGTAACAAGCGTGTTCTGCCGTCAATTGTGATCATTGGTTAAATGTGATCATGTGACTGATGCAAGCCAGATTTATTTTATTTGACTGTGATTAATAGTTAAATATTATTGTTGAGGGGCACTGACAGGACTCTGCACGCCCACACACATAAAGAATAAATAAATAAATAAAAATTTGCCCCCCACCTGCACGTGCCTGCACCCCACCCCCCGGAAGGGGCCCAGCCGGGCCACAGGCGCCAGGCCCTGCCAATCGGCCACCAGGAGTGAGCCGGTACATACATTAGCACCCAGCCCCAGCCGACCAGGACCACCAACAAGGCCCCCTCCTGGGGCCTGGATCTCCTCCATACCTGCTCCATATTTTTGCTGTATTACCTTGAAGTAAGCCGTATTCACCATGAACTGTTTTCTTCAGTGATTACTTCACTGATTTCTGTTTTTCTTTTGAAATATTGCCAGTCATAAAGACTTGGAACAACCTTGTCCATCTGATTATTTACAATAATGTCGCTTTTCTTTTTTTCTACCTAATTAAACGTTAACCTTTGCTGGTTTGTCATACCTCCCATTTACAGCTTCAAACTAACATTTGAAATAATATTTGTTGTGGTGTTATATTTGAAGCAAATTACATTTTTATGAATTTCTAAAGACTTCATAGTCATATTAATCTTGTTTCTTGCCTTAAGAAAAATGTAATAGGAAGTGAGCATTAAATGATTGAATGTACTGTTTTACTTTATAACTTATCAAAAAGGAAAAGGAAAAGAAGACCTTTCTCTTCCTGGCAAAACAAGTTGATTCCAAAGAGCTCCATTTTGGTTTCCTCTGTCCACAGCACTTTCTCCTAAGCCTTCTCAAAGTCAGTCAAAGTACAGTCCTGTACATGTGGTTTATGCAAGATTTCAGTCTGCTATGGGTGTAGTTGTGGCTGTGGTTTCAACTGATTTCGGGTCATCAACATCCTCCTGTGGAGTTTTAGGCTGATCCACCATCTTTGTTATGATCATCCTCACCCCATGAGATAAGATCTTGCATGGGGCAATTGATGGTCATTTTATATTTCTTCCATTTAAGAAAAATAGCACCAACAGTTGTCACCATCACATCAAGCTTCTTCTTGATGGTGTGGTTGCCTAATTCAACCTTGTGCAGGTCTACAGTCTTGTCTCTAATGTAATTTCACAGCTCTTTGGTCTTTGACATAGTGGTGAGAAATCCAAGGAGAAATTGATTCTGTGGACTGGTATGCTTTATGTACATAATGAGTTGAGATCAGGAGTATCTGTAATTTACTGACTGACTGTAATCTGCAATGCCACACACAGCCAATCCGTGAGAGCTGGAGTTCTGTCTGGGTTGTTGGGGATCAAATAGTTATTTCACTCAGTTACATGCAAATTAGTTTATAACTTTTATGTAATGTGTTTTTCTTTTGTTTGGTTCATATTCTGTTTCTCTCCATAAAATAAAAGTATCATAAGAACACACTATCCATTTCTTTGTGAGCACACTTATACATTTAGAAGGAGATGTTCAGTATATGCAGTATATTAAATCCCCTGTGATTTTTCCAAAGCTGTGAGCTTTTCATTCCAGATCATTGGTTGACTGGTTTGAAATCCCAGCTCACATGTTGCTGTAGACAAAACTAGACAGAGAAGAGTGAAGAAAGGAGACCAGATGTGAGAGACTAGGCTTCACTTAGGTCTCTCAATCACAATGAATAATGTTTCTGTAATAACAATGTTTTTTCTTTCAGGTTTCAATGAAACAATCAGTCACAGGTTTGTTCTGTTTTTCCTCAGTTTGTTGTGTTACTGCATCATTTGCCTGCTAAATGTTTCTCTCATTGTGATCATCATCTTGGACAGCAACCTCCATGAATCAATGTATATTCTGCTCTGTGTCTTTTGCATGAATGCATTTTATGGAACAGCAGGTTTCTACCCTAAATTTCTCTGGGATCTCCTCTCTGATGTTCATCTCATCTCATATTACGGTTGCCTTATTCAGAATCAGGTGATTTATTCTTTTGCCTCTGGTGAACTGTCGATTCTTGCACTCATGGCATATGACAGATATGTGGCCATATGTCAGCCACTGAAGTACCACTCTATCATGTCAAAGCAAAGAGTCATTAGGTTTGCATGTTTTTTGTGGTTCACAACTTTCTGCATTGTGGCTGTGAATACTTTTCTAACATCTAGACTGAAGTTATGCAGCCCGTATATTTCCAGACTCTTCTGTGTGAACTGGAGTATTGTTCAACTCGCTTGTTTTCCAGCACAAACTACAATCAATGCTATATCTGCAAATATTACAATAAGTATTTATTTTCTTCACGGTGTTTTTATAATTTGGTCCTATATGTATATCATTCAAACATGTGTCAGGTCTATAGAAAACAGAGCAAAGTTCATGCAAACATGTGTCCCACATCTCGTCTCATTATTTATTTTTGCTGTGACAAAGCTTTTGGACATTATAAATATGCGACTGGGTTCGAAAGAGTTGCCTCAGACCCTTCAAAACTTTGCAGCAATAGAGTTTCTTGTCATTACTCCTATTATGAATCCTCTGATTTACGGTTTCAAACTGACCAAAATTCGGAAAACAATTTGTAGTGTTGTTATTTTTAAAACTAAGTGACTTCTGTGTTATTTAGTAAGATAACTAATTTTTTGTAATCATGGACAGTTACAGATCAGATCCTTTTCTTATATGCATTGAAAAAAGATATTAATGTAAGCAGTTCTGCAGCTTTAATATTTATCTTCATATCTCAGGTCATTTCCATTTCCTACATATCTTTGCACTAAATGTATTTATGATGACCACCTGCCTAATTTAATTGAATTTAGTTGTATTTATGTAGCACCAAATCATAACAACAGTCACCTCAAGGTGCCTAATATTGTAAGATAAAGATCCTACATTATTACAATATTGTAATTACCATATAGCATTCATATAGAGAGGCTGTAATTCTACTTAAAGCAAATATGAGTTTACAGCGTCATTCCTGTTTACGATAATAACAGATTTGTCAGTAACAACATTTGTCATTACAGTGGTGTGAAAAAGTGTTCGCCCCCTTCCTGATTTCCTGTTTTATTTGTATGTTTGTCACACTTAAATGTTTCAGAACATCGAACAAATTTAAGATGACAATAACACACAAAATCACAAAATGCAGTTTCTAAATGAAGATGAAAAACCACCAACAACAAAAAAACACATGGTCCTGTGTGAAAAAGTGCAAAAAAATTCCCTTAAATAGGACCTGCCTGACAAAGTGGAGTAGATGAAAAGATCATCAAAAGCCAGACATCATGCCATGATCTAGGGAAATGCGTGAACAAATGAGAAACAAAGTATTTGAGATCTCTGAGTCTGGAAAAGGCTATAAAGCCATTTCTAAAATTATGGAACCGCAGTGAGAGCCATTATCTACAAATGGTGAAAACATGAAACAGTGGTGAACCATCCCATTACTGTGAGAGCACAGGCACGACTCATCCAAGAGGACACAAAAGACCCCAGAACAACATCCAAAGAACTACAGGCCTCTCTTGCCTCAACTAATGTCAGTGTTCATGACTTGGCAAAAATGGTTCCAAGACGAAAACCACGTTTATTAAAAGAGACATAACGGCTCATGATTATGCTCCCCAAGACTTCTGGGAAAATACTCTGAGGACTGATGAGACAAAAGTAGAACTTTTTGGCAGGTTTGTGTGCCGTTATGTCTGGTGTGAAAATAAAAGTGCATTTTAGAAAATGAATGTCATACGAACAGTAAAATGTGGTGGTGTTAGTGTGATGTTCTTGAGCTGTTTTACTGCCTCAAGACCTGGAAAACTTGCTATGGTAAATTCAACCATGAATTCTGCAGTCTACCAAAACATCCTGAAGGAGAATTTCTGGCCATCTGTTCATACCTCAAGCTGAAGTGCACTTGGGTCCTGCAGCAGGACAATGATCCAGCAAGTCCATCTCTAAATGGAATTAGAAAAACAAAATGAAGATGTGCAGTAAAGTGCATTTTTCTTCTGTGTTCAATCAGACATTTTCTAATAGTTATAAAAGAAGAAAGGGGGTGAGGTGCACAGTTCTGTGGCACTGTATACATATGAGTAGGTCAATATCAAAAAATATCAAATATACAAATACTGAAAAAAAATAAATAGTCTATATTTACAGTGGGGTATTGGACGTAAATTAAATATTGCACAGTGGTGGTAATGTTTGTATATTCTGTGTATAGAGGGGAGGCTTGAATTGGGGGGTGAAACTGTGTCGTCGGTTCATGTGTGAGTTCAGGGTGCTCATGGCTTTTGCAAAGGAACTGTTTCTAAGTCTGTCAGTGTTTGTGCTGATCAGGGCCGTGCAGAGACGTTTAAAGGGGCGGGTGCTCAAAGTTAAAAAGGGGCACATTGAACCAGGCTGAATAACAACAACACACATTCATCAAGAATCTAATATGGGATCGCATCATACTATATCACTGTTGTGAGGTGGCGACAAGGCAAAGCAAACGTAGCCGATGTTTTACCTGATGGGTACAATGTTGCTGTTGAGGGGTTGCTGCTGCTCCTGCTGCTGATAGTGCTGGAGGGCAGGGCTGTGCTGATCTGAGACTGTAGACATTAAAAAGTCCATAGGAGAGATGGTAGCTGATTAAACAAGTGTCATGAGATAATAACAAAATGCAAAGATTGGTGACAGCGTTTGGAACCATAAGGCAACAAAAAACTGTGAGAAATAAATTAGGCTCTGCCTGTGAATCACTCTTTGCTTCTCTTCTTCCTTCCATCCCATCATTTCATATATCACTCTCCACTTGCTGTGTATCTGAGAACAAGACACAACTTGCTATTGCAATAAACTATAATCTAATTAACCACACCTAACAACTCTTGCACTTAATCTATAATAAAATGATGACAGAAAAATGTTATAGCACTGCCTTTAGTAGCCCCACACAGCTCCTACTGTTTCCGCCTCATGTGCTTACCAGGCATGTCTGGACAATGTTATATCATGAGTAATATTTTTTTTAAAAATCCATCTAAATAAAACACACACATGCACGCACACACAGTGACATTTTAGACCTTCTTCAGAATACTGTATATACTATGGGCATCACTGTGCTGATCCAGAATCCTTACATTACTATTTATTACTAGAGCTACAATAATAAAGCAATGAGGAGGGGGAAGTAATAAATATGAAATAATGTATTTATGATGATTCCATTTGTTTCACTATCCACTCTGTGCAGGGCAAAGCTTATTACATTTTTAAACTGTAGAGATACAATAATTTTACTGCTGTAAAATCCAATTTTTTTTAAATTTAAAATATAAATCTAATATAATCTGCTTCTTAATGTATGTTCTTTAAAATACAGCGTGTGTTTTTTAATATATTATAATTATAATAATGCATAATTATGTGGACATGCATATTAGATCGTTTTAAGTGAAATATAATCCCCCCAGAAAGGCAGGAAAAGCCCGGAAACTTACTTTAAAACTAAATATGTTCCCTAAAACGGTGACAGAGCTACAGACCCATGACAGCCTTACACAGTGAGCTAGCAGCTATGACCAGCACTACTTGTGCAGTTAATAAAAGGACAGGTAATGTTTGTCACACTGTTACACACGCAGCACGCTCGTTTGTTTCAACTTACCAACGTGTACATAATAAGCTAATACTCCTGTGTGCTCTTTGTGAGCTCGTTCCCGGCTCGTAACCAGCGCGTTCTGCCGTCAAGGGCGATCATTGGTTAAATGTGATCATGTGACTGGTGCAAGCCAGATCCTTTTATTTAGCAAAACTGTGATTAATAGTTAAATATTATTGTTTAGGGGCACTGACAGGATTCTGCACGCCCGCACACATAAAAAATAAATAAATAAATAAAAATTTAAAAGTTGCCTCAACAAAAGGGCACTTTGGGCACTCATCAGGAAAGGGGCGGGTGCTCAAGCCCCTCCCTGCAAGATTTCAGTCTGCTATGGCAGTAGTTGTGGGTGTGGTTTCAACTGATTTCAGGTCATCAACATCCTCCTGTGGAGTTTTAGGCTGATCCACCACCTTTGTTATGATCATCCTCACCCCATGAGGTAAGATCTTGCATGGGGCAATTGATGGTCATTTTATATTTCTTCCATTTAAGAAAAATAGCACCAACAGTTGACACCTTCACATCAAGCTTCTTCTTGATGGTGTGGTTGCCTAATCCAACCTTGTGCAGGTCTACAGTCTTGTCTCTAATGTAATTTCACAGCTCTTTGGTCTTTGACATAGTGGTGAGAACAGTGGCGGTCCTAGCCTGTTTGGCGCCCTGGGCGAACACTCCCTCTGGTATATTTATTTTCTTACTCTTCTTATATTTATTGTTTGTTTACTTGCACTGCTGTAACTGGAGCCTCGTCGTCTCGTCTCTCTATATACTGCACTGTATGTAGCGGAGATGACAATAAAGTTTACTTTAACTTCAGCAGCGAGCAGGCGCACCGAGGGCTCTGGCGCTCACTTTTCATGTATAGAATTTCGAAAAAACATCGGTGCAAATTATAAGTTTGTATCATGATGTCTGGTGTTTTTGTGTTTGTTGGTTTGTTTTTATTTTGTTTTATTTTGCGAGTTGGTTATTAGACGCTGCTCCAGCCGGTCAGAGAATCCCCCGCCACCCCACCCTCTCTTCCCTGTGCCGCAAGCAGCAGGCGCACCTCGCAAATGAAGGGCGCCCTTACTCCCAGCAAATGGGCGATTGAAAACCGATCGGTGCCTGTGCCATTCACAATATGCGCTGGCATGACGTCGGGGCAGCATGAGTACGAGCATTTTTTGACTGACTGTAATCTGCAATGCCACACACAGCCAATCCGTGAGAGCTGGAGTTCTGTCTGGGTTGTTGGGGATCAAATACTTATTTCACTCAGTTACATGCAAATTAGTTTATAACTTTTATGTAATGTGTTTTTCTTTTGTTTGGTTCATATTCTGTTTCTCTCCATAAAATAAAAGTATCATAAGAACACACTATCCATTTCTTTGTGAGCAAACTTATACATTTAGAAGGAGATGTTTAGTATATGCAGCATATTAAATCCCCTGTGATTTTTCCAAAGCTGTGAGCTTTTCATTCCAGATCATTGGTTGACTGGTTTGAAATCCCAGCTCACATGTTGCTGTAGACAAAACTAGACAGAGAAGAGTGAAGAAAGGAGACCAGATGTGAGAGACTAGGCTTCACTTAGGTCTCTCAATCACAATGAATAATGTTTCTGTAATAACAATGTTTTTTCTTTCAGGTTTCAATGAAACAATCAGTCACAGGTTTGTTCTGTTTTTCCTCAGTTTGTTGTGTTACTGCATCATTTGCCTGCTCAATGTTTCTCTCATTGTGATCATCATCTTGCACAGCAACCTCCATGAACCAATGTATATTCTGCTCTGTGTCTTTTGCATCAATGCACTTTATGGAACAGCAGGTTTCTACCCTAAATTTCTCTGGGATCTCCTCTCTGATGTTCATCTCATCTCATATTACGGTTGCCTTATTCAGAATCAGGTGATTTATTCTTCTGCCTGTGGTGAACTGTCGATTCCTGCACTGATGGCATATGACAGATATGTGGCCATATGTCAGCCACTGAAGTACCACTCTATCATGTCAAAGCAAAGAGTCATTAGGTTTGCATGTTTTTCTTGGTTCACAAATTTCTGCATTGTGGCTGTGAATACTTTTCTAACATCTAGACTGAAGTTATGCAGCCCGTATATTTCCAGACTCTTCTGTGTGAACTGGAGTATTGTTCAACTCGCTTGTTTTCCAGCACAAACTACAATCAATGCTATATCTGCAAATATTACAATAAGTATTTATTTTCTTTACGGTGTTTTTATAGTTTGGTCCTATCTGTATATCATTCAAACATGTGTCAGGTCTATAGAAAACAGAGCAAAGTTCATGCAAACATGTGTCCCACATCTCATCTCATTATTTACTTTTGCTGTGACAAAGCTTTTGGACATTATAAATATGCGACTGGGTTCGAAAGAGTTGCCTCAGACCCTTCAAAACTTTGCAGCAATAGAGTTTCTTGTCATTCCTCCTATCATGAATCCTCTGATTTACGGTTTCAAACTGACCAAAATTCGGAAAACAATTTGTAGTGTTGTTATTTTTAAAACTAAGTGACTTCTGTGTTATTTAGTAAGATAACTATTTTTTTGTAATTATGGACAGTTACAGATCAGATCCTTTTCTTATATGCATTGAAAAAAGATATTAATGTAAGCAGTTCTGCAGCTTTAATATTTATCTTCATATCTCAGGTCATTTCCATTTCCTACATATCTTTGCACTAAATGTATTTATGATGACCACCGGCCTAATTTAATTGAATTTAGTTTTATTTATGTAGCACGAAATCATAACAACAGTCACCTCAAGGTGCCTAATATTGTAAGATAAAGATCCTACATTATTACAATATTGTAATTACCATATAGCATTCATATAGAGAGGCTGTAATTCTACTTAAAGCAAATATGAGTTTACAGCGTCATTCCTGTTTACGATAATAACAGATTTGTCAGTAACAACATTTGTCATTACAGTGGTGTGAAAAAGTGTTTGCCCCCTTCCTGATTTCCTATTTTATTTGTATGTTTGTCACACTTAAATGTTTCAGAACATCGAACAAATTTAAGATGACGATAACACACGAAATCACAAAATGCAGTTTCTAAATGAAGATGAAAAACCACCACCAACAAAAAAACACATGGTCCTGTGTGAAAAAGTGCTACATTTTCTCAATCAAAAGTGTTCATGACTTGGCAAAAATGGTTCCAAGACAAAAACCACGTTTATTAAAAGAGACATAAAGGCTCATGCCCATATGGAAAAGATATATAAATCTTATATAATCTTAATAAGTTTGTATCTTTCTTGTATGAAACTTGTATGAAACTTGTATGAAAAGCATACAAGAGTGAAAACACATATAATATCCCTTGAAAAATTATATAATGAAACTTGTATGTTTTGGATACTTACTAAAACAGTATATGAAAGTAATGAGAAAGTGGCCACTTTCATGAGTAAATCATATAAGTTTTTACTATTTCTTTTCCATATGGGTGATTATGCTACCCAAGACTTCTGGGAAAATACTCTGAGGACTGATGAGACAAAAGTAGAACTTTTTGGCAGGTTTGTGTGCCGTTATGTCTGGTGTGAAAATAAAAGTGCATTTTAGAAAATGAATGTCATACGAACAGTAAAATGTGGTGGTGTTAGTGTGATGTTCTTGAGCTGTTTTACTGCCTCAAGACCTGGAAAACTTGCTATGGTAAATTCAACCATGAATTCTGCAGTCTACCAAAACATCCTGAAGGAGAATTTCTGGCCATCTGTTCGTACTACAATCAGACATTTTCTAATAGTTATAAACAGAACAAATGTTTTTTCACTTCACTGCTTGATTCTTAACCCGCCTAACTGAAACATGATGAAATGTCATTGCATTATTTTTGAAACGTCTTCGGCAGTGCATGTGATCGCATTGTAACTTACTAATAAAAAGTTCTGCGTGTACTTTGGTGTATGTTTTATATAATTTTATTGCACATAAATCATAGTCATTTTTTTTTTACAATAACACACTATCATATATCTCTTCTTGCTGATGTTGTTTCTAGTTATGGGAATAACTGTGTTACAAGTAACGGCGTTACTTTTTTCAGTAACGAGTAATCTAACTAATTACTATTCCTATCGTTACAACTCCGTTACCGTTACTAACAAGAAAATGCGGTGCGGTCGCGTTACTATTTTTCAACAAACAGACGGCTGAAGCTGTGTTCAGCTTACCGCATCTTATATCAGTTGCACGGAAGTAGCTGTCTATGTAAGTAATCTGTGCGCTGCAGCTTTAAGCAGCTGCGCGCGCTCCCTCGGACGGCAAACACTTTCTGCCCGACGATCACTTTTTGGCACAACACCTGGAGCTTTTTCCACATACATCTAATTCTTTCTCCTCTTCTTATTTCTCATGGGGTTTTTTTTAGATTTTCTTGTTTTGTTTTGTTTTTTCTTCCATTCTTTTCTGGATTTTTTCCTCAGTGTGTTTCCCCTCAGAGAACCAAGACTGATTTCTAAAGAAATAAAATTTAAGTTTCAGCTTGAACACAAGCCTATGAAAATTTTAAGAAAACTTAACCTCTGACCTTGACCTTGAGGTCGAAGTCACTGAAATTTAAGATTTTTAGTAGATGTACATGTCATCAATGTGAACATCCTACATCATCTCATTGATAAGGGTTGTCCATGCAACCGTTATCAGCCTTTTATGACTGAGGGTTAAAAACTTGTTGCTTCCATGAAATCCAGTATGAGCAGCTTTCATTTTTAACATTTTATAAGTTAACTATTATTTTCGTAATAATGATTAGGGCTTAAATGATTTCCAAAACAATGTATCCTGTTTCATTTACATTTCACCCTGTTTCCATGTTTTTTTTTTCACACAAAGGTTTAATGCAGGGGTCTTCTTCCAGTGAGGTCCAAAGCCAGGCGTTTCTTCTCGACGGGGTTCCTTCCAAAAGATCTCTCCAGTTTTCCACACTGGCTGTGATGGACGCTTGCAAGCAGGTGAGATGGTTACCAGACGAAGTCGGTTAATTTTACGTAACAGACTTCCTTACTCCCCATGCTGCTGCCATCCTTGTCCACAGTCTTATTACTTTCCGGATCGATTAGTGCAACTCCCTCCTATTTGGTCTCCCCAGGAAGTCCTTCCATAAACTTCAACTTCTTCAGGATTCTGCAGCTCGGGTCATAACTCGTACTCCCATTAGAGACCATATCACCCCAATTCTTCAACAGCTTCACTGGTTGCCCCTAGAAGCCAGCATAAACTTTAAAATCATAGTTCTCACGTTTAAGTGTATTCATAACCTTGCCCCTTCTTATCTCTGTGATCTGCCTCATATCACCACAGTTTCCCGCTCTCTCAGATCTTCATCTGCCACTCATCTTGTTGTTCCTTCTGCTCGTCTCACTGCTATGGGGCACAGAGCTCTCAGTCGCTCTGCTCCTCGGCTCTGGAACTCACTTCCTTCATCTTAAGAAATATAGATTCTCTTATTTAAATCACAACTCAAAACCTTTTTTAAACCGGCTTCCTCGCTTTAATACAGATTTTACTTGCTGTCAAATCTTGGGGTTTTTCTTGTTTGTTTTTGTTGTTGTTGCTTGTGGTTTTATTTTGCTGTTTTTTTAATATTTTAATTTATTAGAATCTAAAACTACTGTTTTATTTACGTCATTTTCTCTTTGTACAGTGACCTTGGGTTTTAGAAAGGTGCCCTCAAATAAAATGTATTATTATTATTATTATTATTATTATTATTACCAAAGGACAGGAGTCCAGGAACAGAGCCAAGTCCTGAACCATGAGGAGCTTGCGGGGGAGCATCCCAAATTTTTTAATTTTATTTAATTTTACTGAAGA
Source organism: Neolamprologus brichardi (assembly GCF_056152115.1). Lineage (NCBI taxonomy): Eukaryota > Metazoa > Chordata > Actinopteri > Cichliformes > Cichlidae > Neolamprologus > Neolamprologus brichardi. The sequence goes on along the minus strand of NC_142119.1, from coordinate 5,984,106 downwards.
CACCTTCCACCCTAGTTCCTGCGACTGTCCGCCGGTTTTTGTTTGGGTTTTTTCGAACGGATGAAGCTTCATAAAAAAAGATTTTCCATCGCGCTCCAAGCTGCTTAAAGTACTGTGACCTAAGTTGTTTTTTCCCACAATATCAGAAGGAGAGAAGCACTGAGGCACCGCCTTCCACCCCCCACCCCCACCAAACAAGTTTTAACCAAACTTCATGTTCTTTGAAAGTTTATATTGATTGTCACTCATGTTAAAAATTAAATAATAATTGTGATAAACACTAAAACAATTGGAGATGGTGTAATGTGTTTTCAGGGACCGAAAAAAAACTTTTAAATAAAAAACAGATGTTTTTTGTTTGTTTGTTTGTTTTTTTAATTCTGGATTACATCAGAAATTTAACCAAGGTGGTGATGAGATGCAAATAAAATGTAATAAACCTTTCCATCGGGGCATGCAGCCTCCAACTCTCCCCATCCTCACTGTTACAAAAGCACCTGTTTAACTAACTATAATTGTATTTTCGTTTAACCCATTTTCACACGTGCACACACACACAGGGCCCCCCATAACAGTTGTCTAAAAAAAGTGTCATTTTTGGTCAAATAAGGTGAACCTTTTGTCTTAAACTCAAACTATCACAAGCTTCCATATTTTTCATGATCATATTTTTTGTGCATATGATTATTGATTACTAACGAGTTATGAAATATCATAGTTTTATAATAGTCAGAAAAATTATAACTATTATAACAATTATTATTATTATTATTATTATTATTATTATTATTATTATTATTATTATTATTATCATTATTATTATACTATATTATAACTTTTATCAGTTCCTGTATTACTTCCTAAGTCATAAATTATTTGATAAAGGGGCCATAAAACACTGGTTTGACATGAGGGCTATAATAGCCCTCCTTGTGGTTAATAACAGATAAATAGCACTCCCTGCTGGAAAACTGGATCAACATTGACTTGACATAATATTAAAATGTCTTCTTTGTTATTTATTCATTTTTACATTAAACGTTGCTACATATAATGTTTGGCAAACATTGCCAAACATTATATGTAGCAACGTTTAATGTTATGTCAGAAATGTTTCATATGTTTTTCATTCTTTCAAATGACTCATTGTTCCCTCCACAATTAACATGAACATTAACCGAAGGTTTCAAATAAAGCTGTTTTTTATTCTTATTTTTATTTATTATGAAAAATGTTATTTTTTAAAATCTCCATCACTGTCTATAACTGGGAGTTTTAAGTAAAAACTACAGAAATGAATGTGGTTTGATATCAGCAGGATACCTTGCTGCTTGCTGTATCACACTCTTATTAGACCTCAAAACATCAACAGTAAGACTTTTAAATGAATACCAATACTTATTGGATTTTTGGATGGGAACCTGGAATTTTAACTGCATAGTTCTTAAAGAAAATCCAAAGAAAAATTGTTTTTATGGCTGTGTTCTGTAATTACTTTCTGTCAGTGATTCCTGGAATACTGTTTCATTGTGTTAATATCACAGCGACAGGATTAGAGAGCATATTTGGGCCGGGATTTGGAAGTTGCTGGACACGCTAACCTGTGAGACAAGAATTCACTTTTAAAATTATGCAATCTGTACATTATAGGTAAAACTACTGTTATAACATCTATGTAATATATTTAAGAAATGATGTCATTAGCATGTTTAGCACAGGGGGGACCACAAGGAACTGTCCTCTCCTCTTTCCTCTTCAGCCTCTAAACCACAGACTTCAGCCACTGCACAGATACCTGCCATCTTCAGAAGTTTTCTGATGACTCTGCGATGGTTGGATGCATCAGTGAGGATGATGAGACAGAGTACCGGGCTGTGGTTGACTCATCTGCATTCTGTCATCTGCAGCTCAATGTGGCAAAGACCAAGGAATTGATTGTGCACTTTAGAAGGACCAGGAAACCTGTGACCCATGTTTCAATCCAGGGGGTCAATGTGAATATTGTGGAGCACTGGATTACACACAGATAATAAACTGGACTGGGTTAAAAACACCACTGCACTGTACAGGAAGGGCCAGAGTCTTCTCTATTTTCTGAGGCAGCTGAGGTCCTTCAACATCTGTCGGACAATGGACAATTAATATTTTTCCAATAAATGTATATTTGATGGTTAAAATAAATGTGAAACTACAGCACTCTCAGACTGCACACATGCAAACTGCTTAAACTCTTTTAGTTGTCACAAAACATGTTTCCTACGGAACCAGAACGATGGAGCAGGATTCACCAGCGTTGTTTCCTACAGATGGATTGGGGCTGCAGCTGCAGTAATGCGGACGCTGCACCGGTCCGTCGTGGTGAAGAGAGAGCTTAGTGTAAAAGCGAAGCTCTCAATTTCCCGGTCGACAGCGGCAGCTGTGGGTAGTGACCGAAAGAACAAGATCACAGATACAAGCGGCAGAAATGAGCTTCCTCCGAAGGGTGGCTGGCCTCTCCCTTAGAGATAGGGTGAGAGGTTCGGCCATCCGGGAGGGGGCTCAGAGTAGAGCCGCTGCTCCTCCACATCGAAAGGAGCCAGCTGAGGTGGTTCAGGCATCTGACAAGGATGCCTCCTGGACGCCTCCTGGGCGAGATGTTCTGGGCACGTCCAACTGGGAGGAGGCCACGGGGCAGACCCAGGACACGCTGGAGAGATTATATCTCTCGGCTGGCCTGGGAACGCCTTGGTGTTCCCGCGGATAAGCTGGAGGAGGTGGCTGGGGAGAGGGAGGTCTGGGCCTCTCTGCTTAGGCTGCTGCTCCTGCGACCCGGCCTCGGATAAAGCGGAAGAAGATGGATTGATGGATGTTTCCTACAGGTCGGGATGCAAACTGCTGTCTGTTTTTTTATATTTTTCACTTCATCATTGTTCACTTTAACTTTTTCACTTTTATCTCCATTTGCTGACACAATATTAGGTTTGTTACTGCTCTGTTGTCCACTCTTATCTCTGAATAAAACAATTACAATATTTAATGACTTTGTTTCAGAGTTGTCAAATAAATCGGTTTTATAATGAGACTTTTGTGAGGTATCAGATAAATAAAAGTATATTCCTGAGTCAATGACTATAATAGAGATAATTAAAGACACCGTTTATCCCTTAGAAGTAAATGTCTGCTAGAAAGATAAAGTGGACTATAACAGTAAATATATGCTTTTATTTTAAGCTTTTCAGGAAGTAAGTAATGTGGCTGATAGTGGGAATGTGACATGTTTCAGTTTGTCAGCATGATGTCTTCTGAGAAATGTTTGGGATTTTTAGACTCTTTACACCTAATCTGATGATGCTTTCATAAGGATATTGTTAGACTTGTATGTGTATGAGAATTAGACACAGTCTGTCCATTGGCCTTCATTGCACTCATGTTTACATATGGCTGTTCTGGGCTCAGCTGAAGTATAATCTCTTCATTGACTTGGGCAGTGAAGGATATTTCAACCAAGGTGTTACATGTTAGTGTACAGTTATTAACATTCCCTTTAATTTTGATTGGAATCAATTATAGAAATCAGCCGTGCAAATCATTTAATGCGGTCTGGTGCACACCGATGTATTTTTCTGGAAACAGTGTTTTGACGTCTAAGTATTTAGTGTTACGTCACAGAGCCCACTTTAAGTTTATTTCAGTGGGAAGAAAATTATGGTGGACGGGATCTGTTGGCTGATGTTAGTGTTTCACACCTCTTTGTTCAGCACAGAATTATAGGTCATTATTATGTATAACTCCAAACGATCACTGAATATGCATATATTTACACATATTTACACTGACAGAGGTCATTCACTGGGTGAATCTATCTTGAAAGCGAACAGGTTTAAACTTAGCACAAAAAGAAAGGAAGTTTGTGTTTGGTTAATAATTTCTTTGTTGTAACAATGCTACTTGACAATAAATCTTATTGCCAAGAAGCCTGTTTGGTCCCCCTTAAATGGTGCCACAGTTATAAGGAAAATGTATTTGTGGGTTGAGTGGCAGAGCTGAGTATGTAGGTTGAAGAAAAAAAAATCACAAATCTTCTCTGCCAATGCCAAACAGCTTATTCTGCTATTGACTCTTGTTTGGTGTTGTTTAATGGACTTGATTATTGACACTGGGAATTCAACAGTTTATTCATTTTACAAACATGGGCCTCAGCAGCATACACAGCTCATGCTGGTCACCAGCTCGGTCACGCACTGCTTTGTGATGGCATCACATTTTTCAACTCAAAGTAAAAAACAAAAACGTTTAAACCAGGCCAGAATGAAATTTTACTTAGTCTGGGCCTGTTTATGTTGAGTGGGGTGTTTATATGGAACATTTATATCCTATTTGAGCTTTTAACCTGATTAAAATCAGAATATTAGGGGCACATTACAGAGCCAGTGCAAATGTGAAGGATGAGTGAGTAAAATGAATCAACAGGCTGGTTCTTGCAGCATCAGCAGTACGTGTGGAGATGCCCTTTGGGCAATATTTAAAACAACTGCACGCATGGGGCTGAAACAGCTTTTCTTTCACTGGCCCCTTGGTCATTACACTCCACTCTCCTTTGTGAGTTTTTTCCTCCTTTTGAATGTGTTTATATGCTCATTAACATGTACAGCCCCCTCATAAGGTTTGCAGCCAGCACTTGGTTCACTTTATATTGTAAAGTAAAGACCCTACTATGTAACATGGATGTATGAGCAAGCACTTGGCGGCAGTGGCAGCAGAACTGAACAGTGAAGACAGAGACTCATTTCCATGTTCAACACTTTCTGTGCTCCAGTTAAGCAGCACTGCATCTGCTTTCAATACATTCATGTGAGCATCTTACCTCATCGTGCCATCCTTGTGTAACTCTGCGGTGCAGGTTGTTTGGAGTTTGGTGTTTTGTTTGCTTTATGTTAAATTAGTGCTGTCATGCGGTTCAGGTGCTGTAAGCTACTTTTTTGCTGTTGTTGGAAGTTAGAGACACTCTTTACTCTCCTGAGACTCGGCCAGGAGTTAGATTAATACTTCCCATTAAAATAACATTTACCACAGCAAACGAGTTGTGTTTATCAAGAAATCAGATTTGTTTGTTAACTAAATTTGACTTAACTTTTATGAGCTTCTGTAAGCAATTTTTGCTACTTTCATTTTAAATTCAGAGTGCAAGATTATATTGCTTCTGGTTAGAAATCCATACTTTATTTCTTTGAGGTGAATCATATTCACCCTACTTCATTTTCTTCGGTGTGAGCTTTCTGAATTTTTTTCAGCCCCGTGAGGCGACTGTTGTTGTGATTTGGTGCTGTATAAATAAAGACGTTTGTAGATAAATTATTACAAAAAAACCATCTGCAAATTGCTGAAGTGTGGGTATAATGCATAAAGTCTTATTGACTTTTACATTGAAACAGACTGCTCAAGACTTTTGCACAGGGACAAGTCTTGAGCCACCCATCATTTATAATAATAATAATAATAATAATAATAATAATAATAATAATAATAATAATAATAATAATAAACTTTATTTATAAAGCAAACTAAAAAAAACAAGGGTATACCAAGGTGCTTGACAAAATAAGATAGGAAAAAGGAGATGGGAGGGAATAGAGAAAAGGACCTGGTACGTATCAATTATAAAACCATGAATATCATAATACATAAAAGTAGTTAACAAAGCATAACGGATGAATCAAGGGTGTAGATTTGGTTTTGGCATTGGTGGGGACGGATGATTCAGCCATCGACCCCTGCCCCGTTTCTTATTTTTTCCTTTTTGTTTTTGCTTCTTGATAAAAAAAGGAGAAATATAGTTGCCTACATATGCTATTCTGCATGCTTTTAAACCGTTTAAAATTACAATTCATAGTTTTATATGTGAATCATATAATGTTAAATTACTATTAAACAAATGACTAAGTATTTCAGGCTTTAGTTTACTTCAGCCATATTCCATATAAATCAGGTGTCATACAAAAGTAAAAATAGCTTCAAATACAGTCATGACAATAAAAGAATATGACTTTAAGGACTTAACAACATTACTTCAGTTATAGTGCACCAACATCTCTGACACATTAGCACTAAGGGAACACTGAATGACCTGGTGGGTTTTGTCCATAAAACTACTCGTCTAAGATTACCACAAAGTAAAAGATCTCTCAGCAACATTATGCAACATTTTAGGCACTACTGCCCTCTATCAGATAGGGGCTGGGATGTTTTATTCTAAACATGAACTACTGTTACAGCAACAGACATGGACTACATGCCCCACACAGCAAACACATGCCTGCTCCTCTCGTTAGCTGAAATGAACTGCTGGCATATTTGTTTTACATCTATACTGTCCAGCCTCTCCTGGTGGACATGGCATCACATTATTCATGGTTACATACAATTTTAGACTGATGTGGGCCAAGCCTAGCACCTACTTGCCAACCTTGAGACCTCAGAATTAGGGAGACATTCAAAGGGGTTGGGGGGGGGGATATACATGTACATATATATACAAAAAACTTGAATCTTACAGTGTTTATTTATCGGATAAAATAAGTTAAATGTCACCGTTATTATTGTCCGGCCGGAAACAGGCCGGGGGTGTCCAAATTCAGAGGCTGCGTCCACTTGAGGACCCGGCCTTTGTGGTCTAAGTGGGCCGGGTCCTCCGAAAGCCCGGTAGACCGGAAATGAGCGACTGTGAAATTGGACGGTCTAGCCTTCAGAATTACGTCACTTGCCGTCTGCTCCTGGCTGTCTAAAATATAACCGGACGCTGGCGTAGATGGTCGAATAAACTGCTGTTTTCACACAGCAGTTTATTCAGCTGTGTGAGGAATCCTCCCGAGGGATTAATAAAGTTTTATTTAATCTAATTTAATCTAATAACTTTAATCTCAGCCAAAACGATTTACTCACCAACAAATAAAACACAACTAAAGCATTGAAAAAGGCCAAACAATAACACGTTTAAGTTATTTGACGTTTACACAGCTACATTCTCGCCTGAAAATGTGTTAAAAGTTTATTTTGCGACCCAGAAAGAGTAATAAGAGTAATATTAAAACTAAGTAGCTGCAGTAATAGTAGCCATTGTTGGAAACTGGAATTGGCTGGGCCAGTCTGGGATATGGTTTTCAGTTTTGTTGTCCGGGTGGAAAATCAGGAGAAATTGGGGGGGAGAATGGTCGCCCCGGGAGATTTTCGGGAGGGGCACTGAAATTCGGGATTCCCCGGAAAAATCGTGAGTGTTGGCATGTATGTCCTAGCATAGCCTGTAACATTATTGTGACGGACACATTATATGAGTGAACTTGACTTTATGTGACTTACAGGTTTCTTTGAAAAACAATTTCTTATATCCAGGTTCTTCCTCTTTGTTGCCATCCTCCTCTCCTCGCAGCGCAGGTTTGCCGCTGCTGAAACTAAACAGAGCTCCCTGAAAGGCTCAGCCAATCACATTGGCCATATTTGTCACATGACGTAGGACTCCAGTAGAGAACGTAATTTAACTCTTTCTGCTCCGCTCGCTGAATGAGACGCTGACAGATCGTTTTTTTCTTACTATCGGGTTTGTTTTTCTTTACTCGAAGAGATCAAATTATTGGTGGGGACAATTCAATAATTGCTGGATATTGGTGGGGACATGTCCCTTCCGTCCATGCCAAATCTACGCCCTTGGGATGAATGTATCAACGCACACCAAACAATGGCATAGAGTCAGACTCCCGGATAGCAACAGGAAGATTGTTCCATAAGACTGAGGCAGCTACAGCAAACACATGGTCGCCCCAAGACTTCAGCCGAGAACGAGGTTACTCCAGAAGAAGTTGGGTAGCAGATCTACGTGCTCTGACAGGAGTGTGTAACCTAAGGAGCTCATTGAGGTAGCTTGGTGCCAAATTATTGATAATGTTGTATGTAAAGAATAGTATTTCGAATACGGTACTTAACTGGCAGCCAGTGAAAGCCTGCAAGAACAGGAGTGAAATGGTAAGATGGTAAATGGCCTGTATTTGTATAGCGCTTTACTTAGTCCCTAAGGACCCCAAAGCGCTTTACACTACATTCAGTCATCCACCCATTCACACACACATTCACACACTGGTGATGGAGGAAAATTTCCTGCTACCCATCAAAAGGCATGCCGCCGCATTCTGGACAGTCTGCAATCTAAGGAGAAGGGAGGAGGAAAGGCCAATGTAAAGAGAGTTGCAGTAGTCCAACCTGGAAGTCACAAATGTGTGAATAAGTTTTTCCAGGTCTTTATGCGGAATATAGCACTTAGCCTTAGAAATAAGGTGCAGCTGATGAAAACTAAACCTCACTCTGGCAGATGCTTGTCAAATTTACAAGTAATATGCCCAAGTAATATGCCCAAGTTACTGGCATAATCAGAGTGCCAAGGTCCATAAGTGAAGGTAAAGGGAAAAGGGAGGGTAAAAAACATTGAGACAGATACAACCGATATTGTGCAGTTTGTTGTCAAAAAAAATAATTAAATAAATTGTGGGAATTGCACATGTGGAGGACAAAAGAAGGTCTACTGTAGGTAGATGGGATACACCAAGGTAAAAACACAATGCTGAAATTAATAAAGGAATGAAATGGAACAAAGGAAGTAAAATTAAATACAAGACCCATGTTGGAAAAGACTACCAAAATAAAACAGGAAGTAACTGACAGAGACTTAAAAAGACACAGAATGCTAGTCTAAAACAAGATTTAAATATTAGCAAAATATTGTGATAAAAAATAGATCAAAATATAAATGTAAAAACTCCTACAGAAAACCAGATTAAAAAGGTATCAAGCACGAAAAAGAAACGCACAGAAATTACAATAATAAGAAACCCGAAGGATATAAATTTAGAACAAAGAACAAAACTCATAAACTATAATCAAAAACTGGAACAATTAACTAAGACTCTAATTATTAAAGAATATACACAGAGAATCAATAATTAAGAGGCCTAAAGAACGATTTTAGAATACTACTTACAGAAACGGAAAGCTGATTAAAAGAGTTCAAACTAAACTGAAGAAGAAAGGTGGACATAGCAAATATTGACTGTGAAGCTCATTAGAATTGCACAAACTCTGTGTATTTTTTTTATACTTATATACTTGTATTCCCATGCATGTTTGCACATGTTTCAATACAATGATGTAACTCTTTTCAGTAGCATAACATGTATGAGCATTTGTAACACTTTCTTTTGGCTCTTCCTTATGTCTTGAAGAGGCTGTGCCTTCTCCAGCGTGATAATGTAAATATGAATGTGTTTTTTAATGGCTTGCTGGTATATTATAGCTGACATTGCTTGCTGGACCATGTTGTTGTACAAAACCCTATTACATGAAAGTACAAGCCAGCCCTAGTTCAGCTTCGCTTGATGTGTCTTTTAACGCAATTACTCTCACCTTAAGTTATTTATTGGAAGGATTATTTTTAAACTATTATTAAAACATTAGAATTTATTTTTGTTAAATGTACATTTAAAGTGGACATAAAAGTTGACATTTTTCAGAGGATATATCAGAAACATAACACGGTAATTTAAAATAATGACGTCAGACAAATTAGCCAAACGACTGTGATTTCGACTCAGCTAAATACACATTTCATTAATTTTTTTAAAATTAATTTTAGAAAATAATAGGTATTCAGTATTATTGTTTATATATGACAACTTCATAAATCAAGAATTTATTAGATAAATAACAGGAATATTGTTTAATTTTCAATCATTTTTATTATTTATCCATCTATTGTGTGTTATATTAGAGTGGGTACTGTTGTGTGTACAATGCTTGTATCTGACAGTGTATGAAGAAAATGATTGAGGTCCAGTATAAGGCTATCTTGAATACTGAAACGTGCAAACTTATTCCAGTACAGTCCAAGAATAGAAATATGAACTTGGATATTTGCATAACTGATTTGTTTTTAAGTGCTTTATTCACACTAAACAGTGTTTAAAAGTTTCGGTATCTTTATTATTTATCTATTTATATTGTTGTATCGTTGTGGGTGGCGTGGTGTGATGTCTAAAACTGCTGTGAATGAAATAAGTAGCTGCTGCACCAAGGTCCAGTATAAGGTAAATAATAATTATCGTGAATTTTGAAACATGCAGACTTACTCTAGTCCAAGAATAAAAATAATATTTCAGATATTTGCATAACAGTATGCATAAAACACCCCTGTAGGAGCTTTGTGCAAACTAGATTTCAAACTAAATCTTATGTTAAACGCTTTTAAAGTCAACAGTTACTAAGCGTTATGTCTTTGACCTCCTCGCCATGTGTGTGTGTGTTTTTATATAGGATGTTTATTCTAGATGGGTTCATTGCGGGCCTTTGTGTTTTATTTTGAAAATCTCGAGCGGAAGCGTATCACTGCTACGGTAACTTCACGGACGTCTGAGGGGGGTAGGACATCCCTGACCGACCTGCACCGACTCCGCACCGCTCAGCGGCAGTAATGCAGCGTTTCCTTCCCCAGCCGCGGCGAAACACGGAGCAGAAGAAGGAGGCCGACGGCAGGCTGTGAACACTGCGGTACATGCGACCGTACAGCCGCTCTCTTCAGCCTGTGCTCGTTTTTCTTCCACAGCGGCGACGACACGGAGGAAGACGAGGCATCTGCGTTTGGGGTTTGAAGTGGCGGACGAGATATAAACGTATCCTGAATTCACGGCTTCCCGTTGAGGCCATCAGTAAGTATCCGTTCTGTGTTATTTTGTGTCTGCGGTGGATGAAACATGCTAATGTGATTTGGGTTCCGGTTGTGTTTATATAATATTAGGCTGGTAATCCTCCGGAGCAGCGCAGACGTTAGGGCTCACCGGTCAGAATTACATGAATAATTAGCCAGGATATGCCCCTTTTAAATAAACACGTAAGCCTTTTAAATTGCTTGCACCTTGCTGTTACTGCTGTTATCAGCTTTACCCTGTCAGTGTCTGTGAAGGTCTGC